>NC_057807.1:387142765-387148775 GCF_018294505.1 Triticum aestivum | reverse complement strand
CGCCGACGGACACGTCCGCCCCAGCGCCGGACAGCGTCCGCCGCCGCCCGCCTCCGCCACGTGGCCCCGCCCCATCGCGCCCACATCGTCGGCGCCAGGCCCGGGAGGCCCGAGGCTGGCCCCGCCGCCCGCCTCCTCTCGCCGCCGTCGCCTTCTGCCCCGGCGACCGGCGCCGCCGCGGGCCGCCTCTCCGGCCGCCGCACCTCGCCGGCGCGCGAGCCACTGCCGGCCGACCCCGCCACCGCACCGCGCCTCCTCGCCGCGCCCCTCCGCTGCCTCCTCGCAGGCGCCGCCCCCCGGCGACCTCCTCCACCGCCGGCGCACCCCGCAGCTCCGGCGAGCTCGAGCTCCGCCGCCGGCGCCGCCTCGGCTTCCGCGCCGCGATCCCGATCTGGATCCGGTCGCGTGAACAGTAAACCCTAACCCTCGATTTTTTTGCTAAGTCCTGGAAATTTTGATCCAAGTTGCTCTGTTCGAGGTCCCGTAACTTGGCAACCGTAGTTCCGTTTTGGGCGTACGATATATCAAAATCTTCGCCTCGACATGTGCATCATTTGATTCCATTGCATCATTTGCATTTGAGGTCATCTTGATACCCAAAATTCTGCTAGAAGGAGGCTTCGTGAGTTAAATTGCAGATCCGTTAGTTCATCATGCACTTTTGTCATTTTTGCCATGTTTAATTCGTGCATGATATGCCTGTGCCCCTTTGGGATGAATTGTTAAGCATTTTGTCTTCTTTCCAGAGGTGTCACCCATGCATTTTTAGGATGTGCGTGTTGTCTTGTGCAAGCTTGCGAAGAGAGGTACCTGAGATTGCAGATTTCAGGGACTTAGTGATTTTCACTAAGTCTGGGATATTTTAGTTCATGATGCTATATGTCCAGCTTGTTTCCTAGTGATCCGTGCCTCTTTTGAGGATGATCAGTAAGGGAGTTTTGATATTTAAGTTATGCTCTATCCATCTATGTCTTTTTTTGCATATGTGGAGTGCTCTAGGTTGACTCAATCGAGCTCAACTTTTGCTTCGTTGTTAATCTGGGCAGATCATCAACTTGTTTGCGATTTTGCCGATGCTACCGTTAGTGTTCCATGCATGCTATGCCTTCGTTCTTGCCATGTGTAGCTAGAACTTTGTGCCTTCTTGCTGGTTATATGCTTTCCTTGCCATGACTTGCACCGTAGTGAGTGCATCGAGCTCGTTTACATGCCTTCGTGAGTTATATTTCAGCGTGTCTCAGTTTTCACTAAGTCTGAAAACTGATTGTGTTCGAGCTATGTTCGTGAGCTCGGTAGAGTATTTTGTGAACCCTTTTGGCCCCAGGTCACTTTGGGTGTTTTATTAAGCTTGTTGAGTAGCTCCATTCCATGTTCTTACTTGTCATGTTCAGGTTTTCTTTCATGTTGTTTTGCTGCTCCGAAGAGAGCATCGTGATCTGAAATTTCAGACTAGTGTTAATTTCACTAAGTCTGGAATCTGTTTTGCATTTGCGTTTTAGCCATGCTTGTTTGAACCTCTTAATGGATGAATTTGCCTATGGCTCAGTGCTAGTGTTTTGTCAACCATCTTGTGTACATCACTGTCATGTATTTTGTTTTCATGTTTGGTGGTTGTAGCATGTTCATTTCGTTGCATTTAGATGCCTACTTGCTGTAAATCGCAGACCGGTGTCATATCTTAAAACGCTTGCCATTTCCAAACCGTAGCTCCGATTCCAATGATCTTTATATCGTTTTCAAGCGATTTCATCCCCTCTATCCAGTGGAACACTTGGTTTTCCAAGTTGATGCCAGGTTCATGCATTTCCTGTCATATCTTGCATTTTGCATCCCGCATCGCATCCCGCATAGCATATCGTCATTTCATCATATTGCTTGGTCTTGCCCGTGGTTGATTGTATCCTTGTTGCTTGTTTGTCTTGTGGGTAGAGCCGGGAGACGAGTTCGCTACCGAGGAGCCCGTTGAGTTTGCTTGTGAGGATCCAGTCAACTCTGACAACTGTGCAGGCAAGATGATCATACCCTCGAAATCACTACTATCTTTGCTATGCTAGTTTACTCGCTCTTTTGCTTTGCCACTGCTACGATGCCTACCATTTGCTTGTCAGCCTCCCAATTGCCATGTTGAACCTCTAACCCACCATTGTCCTAGCAAACCGTTGATTGGCTATGTTACCGCTTTGCTCAGCCCTTCTTATAGCGTTGTTAGCTGCAGGTGAAGATTGGAGCCGTTCCTTGTTGGAACATTTATTTACTTGTTGGGATATCATTATATTGCTATGTTATATTAACGCATCTATATACTTGGTAAAGGGTGGAAGGCTCGGCCTCTCGCCTAGTGTTTTGTTCCACTCTTGCCGCCCTAGTTTCCGTCATATCGGTGTTATGTTCCCGGATTGTGCGTCCCTTACGCGGTTGGGCTATAATGGGAACCCCTTGATAGTTCGCCTTGATTAAAGCTTTTCCAGCAATGCCCAACATTGGTTTTACCATTTGCCACCTAGCCTCTTTTTCCCTTGGGTTTCCGGAGCCCGAGGTCATCTTATTTTAACCCCCCCCCCCCGGGCCAGTGCTCCTCTGAGTGTTGGTCCGAACCAGGCAGCCTGCGGGGCCACCTCGGGGAAACTTGAGGTTTGGTTTTACTCGTAGCTTGACCTATCCGAGCGTGCCCTGAGAAAGAGATATGTGCAGCTCCTATCGGGATTTGTCGGCACATTCGGGCGGTGTTGCTGGACTTGTTTTAACCTGTCGAATCATCTTGTTGTACCGAGATACCGAGTCTGATCGGTGTGTCTTGGGTGGAGGTCTATTCCTTCGTTGACCGTGAGAGCTTGTTATGGGCTAAGTTGGGACCCCCCTGCAGGGATTGATCTTTCGAAAGCCGTGCCCGCGGTTATGGGCGGATGGGAATTTGTTAATGTCCGGTTGTAGATAACTTTAATTAAACTTAATTAAAATGAATCAACCGTGTGTGTTACCGTGATGGCCTCTTCTCGGCGGAGTCCGGGAAGTGGACACGGTGTTGGAGTTATGCTTGCGCAGGATGTTCCTTTAGCTTCTCGCTCGTGCTTCGCCTTCTCTTCTCGCTCTCTTTTGCGTATAAGTTAGCCACCACATATGCTAGTCGCTTGCTGCAGCTCCACATATATTTGCCTTATCCATTCCTATGAGCTTAAATAGTTTTGATCGCGTGGGTGTGAGATTGCTGAGTCCCTGTGGCTCACAGATACTACAACTCCAGATGCAGGTCCAGGTGATTCCGCTCCAGTTGACGATTACGAGCTCAGGTGGGAGTTCGACGAGGACTCTCAGCGATACTATGTGTCTTTTCCGGATGATCAGTAGTGGTGCCTAGTTGGGGTTATCGATTCAGGACCTTGTCGCATGTTGGGGGTCTTTTCTATTTTGGCGCCGTAGTTGGGCCATGAGTGTTTGTTTGTTGGATGTTATTTATGTACTCTGATGTGACGTGGCGAGTGTAAGCCAACTATGTTATCTCCCCCTTTTATTATGTATTGCATGGGATGTTGTAATGATTGCCTGACTTGCGACATTGCTTTCAATGCGGTTATGCCTCTAAGTCGTGCCTCGACACGTGGGAGCTATAGCCGCATCGAGGGCGTTACAAGTTGGTTTCACTAAGTCTGAAATCTGTTTTGCATTTGCGTTTTAGCCATGCTTGTTTGAACCTCTTAATGGATGAATTTGCCTATGGCTCAGTGCTAGTGTTTTGTCAACCATCTTGTGTACTTCGCTGCCATGTATTTTGTTTTCATGTTTGGTGGCTGTAGCATGCTCATTTCGTTGCATTTAGATGCCTACTTGCTGTAAATCGCAGACCGGTGTCGTATCTTAAAACGCTTGCCATTTCCAAACCGTAGCTCCGATTCCTATGATCTTTATATCGTTTTCAAGCGATTTCATCCCCTCTATCCAGTGGCACACTTGGTTTTCCAAGTTGATGCCAGGTTCATGCATTTCCTGTCATATCTTGCATTCTGCATCCCGCATCGCATCCCGCATAGCATATCGTCATTTCATCATATTGCTTGGTCTTGCCCGTGGTTGATTGTATCCTTGTTGCTTGTTTGTCTTGTTGGGTAGAGCCGGGAGACGAGTTTGCTACCGAGGAGCCCGTTGAGTTTGCTTGTGAGGATCCAGTCAACTCTGACAACTGTGCAGGCAAGATGATCATACCCTCGAAATCACTACTATCTTTGCTATGCTAGTTTGCTCGCTCTTTTGCTTTGCCAATGCTTCGATGCCTACCTTTTGCTTGTCAGCCTCCCAATTGCCATGTTGAACCTCTAACCCACCTTTGTCCTAGCAAACCATTGATTGGCTATGTTACCGCCTTGCTCAGCCCTTCTTATAGCGTTGTTAGTTGCAGGTGAAGATTGGAGCCGTTCCTTGTTGGAACATTTATTTACTTGTCGGGATATCATTATATTGCTATGTTATCTTAATGCATCTATATACTTGGTAAAGGGTGGAAGGCTCGGCCTCTCGCCTAGTGTTTTGTTCCACTCTTGCCGCCCTAGTTTCCGTCATATCGGTGTTATGTTCCCGGATTGTTGCGTCCCTTACACGGTTGGGCTATAATGGGAACCCCTTGATAGTTCGTCTTGATTAAAGCTTTTCCAGCAATGCCCAACATTGGTTTTACCATTTGTCACCTAGCCTCTTTTTCCCTTGGGTTTCCGGAGCCCGAGGGTCATCTTATTTTACCCCCCCCCCCCCGGGCCAGTGCTCCTCTGAGTGTTGGTCCGAACCAGGCAGCCTGCGGGGCCACCTCGGGGAAACTTGAGGTTTGGTTTTACTCGTAGCTTGACCTATCCGAGCGTGCCCTGAGAAAGAGATATGTGCAGCTCCTATCGGGATTTGTCGGCACATTCGGGCGGTGTTGCTGGACTTGTTTTAACCTGTCGAATCATCTTGTTGTACCAAGATACCGAGTCTGATCGGTGTGTCTTGGGTGGAGGTCTATTCCTTCGTTGACCGTGAGAGCTTGTTATGGGCTAAGTTGGGACCCCCCTGCAGGGATTGATCTTTCGAAAGCCGTGCCCGCGGTTATGGGCAGATGGGAATTTGTTAATGTCCGGTTGTAGATAACTTTAACTTAACTTAATTAAAATGAATCAACCGTGTGTGTTACCGTGATGGCCCCTTCTCGGCGGAGTCCAGGAAGTGGACACGGTGTTGGAGTTATGCTTGCGCAGGTTGTTCCTTTAGCTTCTCGCTCGTGCTTCGCCTTCTCTTCTCGCTCTCTTTTGCGTATAAGTTAGCCACCACATATGCTAGTCGCTTGCTGCAGCTCCACATATATTTGCCTTATCCATTCCTATGAGCTTAAATAGTTTTGATCGCGTGGGTGTGAGATTGCTGAGTCCCTGTGGCTCACAGATACTATAACTCTAGATGCAGGTCCAGGTGTTTCTGCTCCAGTTGACGAATACGAGCTCAAGTGGGAGTTCGACGAGGACTCTCAGCGATACTACGTGTCTTTTCCGGATGATCAGTAGTGGTGCCTAGTTGGGGTTATCGATTCAGGACCTTGTCGCACGCTGGGTTCTTTTCTATTTTGGCGCCGTAGTCGGGCCATGAGTGTTTGTTTGATGGATGTTATTTATGTACTCTGATGTGACGTGGCGAGTGTAAGCCAACTATGTTATCTCCCCTTTTATTATATATTACATGGGATGTTGTAATGATTGCCTGACTTGCGACATTGCTTTCAATGCGGTTATGCCTCTAAGTCGTGCCTCGACACGTGGGAGCTATAGCCGCATCGAGGGCGTTACACTCCCCTTGTGTCGACTCAATAAATTTGGGTTGAATACTCTACCCTCGAAAGCTATTGCCATCCCCTATACTTGTGGGTTATCAGCTACGCGTTACTGAACCCGAGCGATCGATCAATGGCTGTTAACTGAACCTGATCGAGCGATTCCTTCGCTACTGTTGCTAACTGAAGCCGATCGATGCTGCCTCTTGATGAACAGTGAGCGTT
>NC_057807.1:387091978-387142504 GCF_018294505.1 Triticum aestivum | reverse complement strand
CGTGGAGGGCTGGATGAACAGTAGATGGTGGAGGGGTGGATGAACAGTAGCCCGTGGAGGGGTGGTTGAACAGGAGCCCATGGAGAGGGGTGGTTGAACAGTAGCTGGTGGAGTAGCGCGCGATGGAGGTTGGATGAACAGGAGCCCATGGATGCTGGGGGAGGTCGACGGTGGATGAACAGTAGCCCGTGGAGGCTGGAGGAGGCCAATGGTGGAGATGAATAGTATCCCGTGGAGTCCCGTTTTGCGGTACGCCACACCCCTCCCGATGAACAGGACCCCCGTTTCGACCGTAGCGCTCCAACACAAGTCCGCTTCGTCCGTTTTGCGGTACGCCACACCCCTCCCGATCAACAGGACCCCGTTTCGACCGTAGGAGGTCCGTTTCCTCCATTTTGCGGTACGGTAGACCCCTCCCGATGAACAGGATCCCATTTTGAACGTGTCCGGTCGAACACAAGGCCGTTTCCTCCGTTTTACGGTACGCCAGGCCTCATTTCCATCGCCTGTTCCGTCCAAGCCCTCCTGATGAACACGACGATGCATTCCGTTCCGACCCAGCCGGTTGGCTCCCCATGAACACGATGACAACGCTGTTTCCCTTTCCGACCCAGCCATGTACACGAGCCCTGGCCGTACGTATGCGCGAGTAGGCATTCGAGACCCCGCCCGTATGTACGTACATGGCCGTATTTTCTTTCTTGCACCCTGGCCATTGTACGTACGTGTACATGCTACATGTGCGCCTCTACTACGACACGTGCGCACCTCTACTATGATACGTGTGCGCCTCTACATCGACCAGTATATATGTACGTACACGTTCGCGACCAGAATGACAACACTACGTACGCTTCGACCAGGTGGGTCCCGACTGTCAGGCACTTCCTTGCGTGCGAAGAAGTAGCTGGTGGGTCCCAGCAGTCAGGGGGGCGAATCGTTCTTTTTTGCTTGGACGCACTTCCATGCGTGTGAAGATGTAGCTGGTGGGTCCCAGCAGTGAGGGGGAAACTTTTTTTCGTGAAATACGGTGGCCCGTCCGATGGGTCCCTACTGTTAGGTGGAGGAATCATTATTTTCCGTGTAATAAGGAGGCACTTCCTTGTGGCCGCCATGGACCCAGCTGTCAGCCTCTCCACGTACAGTACTCTTCGGATGGAAGTCGTTCCTTGACCACGTTGACCGTGCCACGCCGAGAGCACCAGGGCGGTGGACGACAGCGAGGCCTAGGAAGGAAGGGGATGACGCGGAGCCGGGGAAGACGCGTCAGTGGATGCCCACGCGTCGAGGAGTATGAGGTTTCACTCGTTCGGCTGTGGTGTAAGGCTGTCGTCGCCGTAGAATAACAGGGGGTGTGGGCGAGTAGAGAGATGGCATGGACAGCGGCAGGAGTAGTAGGGGGCGGTGAGGCCTCCGCGGCATCACAGCCAGCCACAGGAGGTAGGAGCACGCGGCACGACCGACGCTGCTTTGGGCGGCTGGAGCAAGAAGACCAGAGGTTGGAGAAGCACTACGGCCGTTGGATGGACATCGTACGGTCACTAGAGCTAGAATCGTTCATATTGACTAAGTTGACAAAGCCCTCTGTCCCCGTCAACTTAGTGGGCCCACAAGTCATCCTCCCTCCAAGGTGGGTCCCAGCTAGCAGGGGGAGTATTCATTTTTTTCTGCTTAATAAGGAGGCACTTTTGGTGGGTCCGAGCTGACAGCGGGGGGGACCTTTTTTTCACGAAATACGGTGGCCCGTCAGGTGGGTCCCAGCAGTCAGGGGGGAAACGTTTTTTTCACAAAATACAGTGGCCCGTCCAGTGGGTCCCTGCAGTCAGGTGGAGGAATCATTATTTTCCGCCTAATAAGGAGGCACTTCCTTGCTGCGGCCGTGGACCCAGCTGTCAGCCTCTCCACGTACAGTACACTTTCGATGGAAGTCGTTCCTTGACTATGTTGACCACGCCGCGTTCCGTTGCATGCATGCGTCCATGGGCGTGGTGTGTCCCCACTGTCAGCCTCTCACGTACAGTCATCTTCCTCGGTTGTTCACCATGTTGACCACACCGTGCCGAGCGCACCAAGGCCGATGGACGAGGCGAGGCCCCAGACTGGAACGACCTGGAGATGGGGAAGACGGGGCAGTGGAGTCGCAGATGGAGAGGATTGGGAAACTTGACTGGTTCGGGTGCGCGGCAGCACACCCGCGGTGCCGCCCACGGGAGACAGGAGCAAGAACAGAGGTTGAAGAAGGAGCACGACTATTGGATTAACATCCAACGGTCCAGCTGCTAGAATCATTTGTTGATTAAGTTGACAAAGCCGTGCGTACACGTCCGCTTAGTAGGCCCACAAGTCAGCCACCAAATCTAACGGGTCCCAGCTATCAACGGGATGAATTATTTTTTCCGCAAAACAAGGAGGCACTTCCTTCCGTGCAAAGATACAACCGGTGGGTCCCAGCTGTCAGGTGGAGGAAACATTTTTTCATCTTAATAAGGAGGAACTTTCCTTGCGTGCGACCATGGAACTCGTGGGTCCCAGCCATCAGGCTCTCCACGTACAGTCCTCTTCCGATAACTCTCGTTTGTTGACCACGCCGCATCGAGCACAGTGAGGCGGTGAACAACGATGAGGCCCCGGACGGGAACAACTCGGAGATGGGAAGACGTGGCAGTGGAGTCGCGGATTGAGAGGAGAAGGGTTATAACTGGTTCTGTTGCGGCTTGGGGCTGTAGTCCATGGAGAATAACAGGAGGTGTCGAGGGGTGGAGGGATAGCCTGGCCGGCGATGGGGTAGCGCTTCGCAGTTATGCGTGCTAAGCAGAGCCGCTAGCACCGGAGGCCGGACCAGGCGGTCCCGACGATGCTAGAGGATGAAGACGAGAGATTGAAGGTGCATGCCGACCGTTGGATATAAATCCAATGGCTGTGGATGTCACAATCATTTGTTGACCAAGTTGAGGATGCCCTGCGTAGGCTTCGACCTATTGGCCCACATGTCAGCCTGCAAAAATGTGGCATATATTTAACCCATGTTTTCTAGAAAGTGCAGTCCATTTGTTGGGCTGGGTGAACCAATAATTTCGCGTCAATCAGGCCCATTTATATTTTCTAAGGAATCCCAGCCCATTTGCACTTCCTTGAAATACACGAATTAACTGGGCTCGTTATATATATAATGTTATGTTAGAAGGAGCAATTAATATCAAAGAATAAACCGGAGAGGCACATTTTTTATATATATAATTAACAAATTAGCGAGTTATTGCTCAAAATAAAAATGAGCACGTTATTATTAAATTGATCCCTAAAATCTTCGCAAGCTTTTGTACGCAATCACTAGGATTTTCCTGCGTGTGAGTCAAAAACAACCAGGATTTTCCTTGCCAACTTCTGTTAAACATTTACTTTTATAAGTTAATAACACGTGGGTTGTTTTTATAATGTATATATGAGTCGCTATAAAATATACGATAATAGTAATAATATAAATATATATAATGTGGTTAGAAGGGAAAACATAAATTGGACACAACATTATTATTCTTATATATAGATAAATATAACAGGGACCTGCGTTTTATTAAAAAAATACATTGGGCTGCAGATCTTTAAGAAAAAGCCCATAGGCCGGTATGGACCTCAAAAAATAAGTTGAAACCACTGTCTCCGTATGTCATGGGCTAGCATGTTAAAATACAAAACCTAGGCCTAGCTGATACTTGTTCGCCCTCTGGAAAAAATGATACCAGATACCCGAGCGAACTGGATTAAAGAGGGGGACGGCGGCATGATGAAGAAGCACATCAGGAGCGATTTTTTCTTCTTCAGTGGATGGCTCTCGGTAGCCTTTTTTTACTTGCCTCTGCACCATACAACTTGTATTTTTTGCCTCCCAGTCCGTCGTGGTGGACCAGTTGCCCATTTGCTGGGCGGGCCAACCTACAGAAACGAGCACTCGATTTTTCATCAAGCCCCCAAAACAATGCAGTATTATGTTTGTTTTGAGGCCGAAAACATTACGACAGGGGTTGAGCGGGGGAGAGGGGAAGACAGAGTAATAAAAAGATTAAAAAGAGTTGATGCGCCGTTGCTACCCTAACAAAGCAGGTGCAATTCTTCTCGGGAAGAAGGTGTGCCGTTGACACCCACACGTCACATACCCCATAGTAGGCATACTAACAAGTTCACACACAAATACAACAGAAAAGGTAAACATTCGTATCAAACTCAGGTTCACAGGACACGTTCATATTCATAGCCAACATTCACTATCAACAACTCAAAAGATTCATATATACACAAGCTCAGCATATGTATGCATCCAAATGATTGATAAATCACACGATAATATTCATACATAATTCACAAAAAGATTCAGATATACACATGTTCAGTATGTTTATGCATCCAAATGATTGAGATCACAACCAATATGATCCATGGACGAACTTTAATTACCTAGGGTACAGACTGGTAAATGGTGTTCAGTCGGAGGTACTTCTTGCTAAAATTAGTTCTTGTACGAGTAATCTTTCGAGTACATAAGAGGCAGCACAGACAATCTGAACTTTGCTTTTAGGTTTGTCCTCAAATAGTTGCCTCATGCCGAGGGAGGTTTGAGCAACTTGGCCACTACTTTCATCCAACTAGTTTACTGGCTCATCTTGGTCCTGTAGCTCACCAAAATTCTACATTGCAGACGAGAAAGGAGGCGGTTGAGAAAATGAACCACCCAAATTTTTTGTGCAGTTCAACTGAAATGGAGCATCCCTGGCGTGCAGACTAATTAAGTGCCCGATGAATATACGCGTCAACCAACTTGTATGGAATCTTTAGACTCCATGCCATACAGTTCGCTACCATATCTACCGATAACCAAAAGGCACAAGTTGGGACCAAAGACTGGACTGTGTTCTTCTGGGCTATGCGCCAAGCAATATTTTTGGCGTTCACTCTCCTAATACTTGGGAATTTGACAACTGGTTGACTCCGGTTGATACTCGAATGAATATAGGCACTTCTTGTCAACATCGATGCTTGTATGAGTGAACTATGGAGTACATGGCAGCAGTGTAAGTATCTGTCCATCTGATCATTTTGTGCAGTTCTACTGAAATCACCCAATGCAATGATTTTCCTGCGAGTTCAGGCTCCAAGTTACTCCTTTATAAAATCGGCAAACAGTAGCACAATACCAAATTACCAATACATGGCAAGCACAATAATCAGGATAAAGACCAGTACCAACCTGTGTGAGGTAGCATATCAATTACTATTTCCTTTGACTGGAAGCTGAGATAAGCGAAGCAACTGACAGCAAAGGAAGAAAGCAAGCCGAAATTAGTGATTGACAGGAAAGGACGGAAGTGAAGGAAATATTCCCTAGAGGCAATAATAAAGTTATTATTTATTTCCTTATATCATGATAAATGTTTATTATTCATGCTAGAATTGTATTAACCGGAAACATAATACATGTGTGAATACATAGACAAACATAGTGTCACTAGTATGCCTCTACTTGACTAGCTCGTTGATCAAAGATGGTAGTGTTTCCTAACCATAGACATGAGTTGTCATTTGATTAACGGGATCACATCATTAGGAGAATGATGTGATTGACCTGACTCATTTCGTTAGCTTAGCACTTGATCGTTTAGTATGTTGCTATTGCTTTCTTCATGACTTATACATGTTCCTACAACTATGCGATTATGCAACTCCCGTTTACCGGAGGAACACTTTGTGTGCTACCAAACGTCACAACGTAACTGGGTGAGTATAAAGGAGCTCTACAGGTGTCTCCAAAGGTACATGTTGGGCTGACGTATTTCGAGATTAGGATTTGTCACTCCGATTGTCGGAGAGGTATCTCTGGGCCCTCTCGGTAATGCACATCACTATAAGCCTTGCAAGCAATGAAGCTAATGAGTTAGTTATAGAATAATGCATTATGTAACGAGTAAAGAGACTTGCCGGTAACGAGATTGAACTAGGTATTGAGATACCGACGATCGAATCTCGGGCAAGTAACATACCGATGATAAAGGGAACAACGTATGTTGTTATGCGGTTTGACCGATAAAGATCTTTGTAGAATATGTAGGAGCCAATATGAGCATCCAGGTTCCGCTATTGGTTATTGACCGGAGACATGTCTCGATCATGTCTACATAGTTCTCGAACCCTTAGGGTCCGCACGCTTAAAGTTAGATGACGATTATATTATGAGTTTATATGTTTTGATGTACCGAAATTAGTTTGGAGTCCCGGATTTGATCACGGACAAGACGAGGAGTCTCGAAATGGTCGAGACATGAAGATTGATATATTGGACGACTATATTCGGACACCAGAATGGTTCCGGGAGTTATCAGATATATATCGGAGTACCGGGGTTTACCGAACCCCCCCCCCACCCTGGGAAGCTATTGGGCCTTGTGGGCCTTAGTGGAAAGGAGAGAGGGAGGCCAGGAGGTGGCGTGCAGCCCCCCTTTCCCCAATCCGAATTGGGAAAGGGAAGGGGGCGGCGGTCCCCCTTCTCCTTCCTTCTCTCCACCCCTCCTTCCCCCTTCTCCTACTTGGAATAGGAAAGGGGGGGCCAAACCTACTTGGAGTAGGATTGCCCCCCCTTGGGAATGCCCCTCCCCTTGGCCGGCCCTCTCCTCCTTCCCCCTTTATATACGGAGGAGGGGGGCACCCCATAGACAAAACAATTGATCCTTGAGATCTCTTAGCCGAGTGCGGTGCCCCCCTCCACCATAATCCACCTCGATAACATTGTAGCGGTGCTTAGGCGAAGCCCTGCGTTGGTAGTACATCATCATCGTCACCACGCCATCGTGCTGACGGAACTCTCCCTCAAAACTCAGCTGGATCGGAGTTCGAGGGACGTCATCGAGTTGAACGTGTGCTGATCTCGGAGGTGCCGTACGTTTGTTGCTTGATCGGTCGGATCGTGAAGACATACAACTACATCAACCGCATTGTGCTAACGCTTCCGCTTTCGGCCTATGAGGGTACGTGGACAACACTCTCCCCTCTCGTTGTTATGCATCTCCATGATCTTGCGTGTGCGTAGGAATTTTTTTGAAATTACTACGTTCCCCATCAGTGGAGTCAGAGCCAGGTTTTATTCGTAGATGTTATATGCACGAGTAGAACACAAGTGAGTTGTGGGCTATACAAGTCATACTGCTTACCAGCATGTCATACTTCGGTTCGGCAGTATTGTTGGATGAAGCGGCCCAGACCAACATTACGCGTACGCTTACGCGAGACTGGTTCTACCAACGTGCTTTGCACATAGGTGGCTGGCGGGTGTCAGTTTCTCCAACTTTAGTTGAACCGAGTGTGGCTACGCCCGGTCCTTGAGAAGGTTAAAACAACACTAACTTGACTAACTATTGTTGTGGTTTTGATGCGTAGGTAAGAACGGTCTTCCTCGGCCCGTAGCAGCCACGTAAAACTTGCACCAACAAAGTAGAGGACGTCTAACTTGTTTTTGCAGGGCATGTTGTGATGTGATATGGTCAAGACGTGATGCTATATTTTATTGTATGAGATGATCATGTTTTGTAACCGAGTTATCGGCAACTGGCAGGAGCCATATGGTTGTCGCTTTATTGTATGCAATGCAATCGCCCTATAATTGCTTTACTTTATCACTAATTGGTAGCGATAGTCGTAGAATCAATAGGTGGCGAAACGACAACGATGCTACGATGGAGATCAAGGTGTTGCGCCAGTGACGATGGTGATCATGACGGTGCTTCGGAGATGGAGATCACAAGCACAAGATGATGATGGCCATATCATATCACTTATATTGATTGCATGTGATATTTATCCTTTATGCATCTTATTTTGCTTTGATTGACGGTAGCATTATAAGATGATCTCTTACTAAACTTCAAGGTATAAGTGTTCTCCCTGAGTATGCACCATTGCCAAAGTTCTTCATGCTGAGACACCACATGATGATCGGGTGTGATAGCCTCTACGTTAAAATACAATGGGTGCAAAAACAGTTTCACATACGGAATACTCTGGTTAAACTTGACGAGCCTAGCATATACAGATATGGCCTCAGAACACTGAGACCGAAAGGTCGAGCATGAATCATATAGTAAATATGATTAACATAGTGATGTTCACCATTGAAAACTACTCCATCTCACGTGATGATCGGACATGGTTTAGTTGATTTGGATCACGAGATCACTTAGATGATTAGAGGGATGTCTATCTAAGTGGGAGTTCTTAGTAATATGATTGATTGAACTTAAATTTATCATGAACTTAGTACCTGATATTATTTTTCTTATCTATGTTTGTTGTAGATAGATGGCTCGTGTTGTTGTTCCGTTGAATTGTAATGCGTTCCTTGAGAAAGCTAAGTTGAAAGATGATGGTAGCAATTACACGGATTGGGTCCATAACTTGAGGATTATCCTCATTGCTGCACAAAAAAGTTACATCCTGGAATTACCGCTAGGTGTACCACCTGCGCCAGCAACTGCAGACATTGTGAATGCCAGACAGTCGCGTGTTGACGACTACTGTATAGTTCAGTGTGCCATGCTTTACGGCTTAGAACCAGGACTTCAACGACGTTTTGAACGTCATGAAGCATATGAGATGTTCCAGGAGTTGAAGTTAATATTTCAAGCAAATGCCCGGATTGAGATATATGAAGTCTCCAGTAAGTTCTGTAGCTGCAAAATGAAGGAGAACAGTTCTGTCAGTGAACATATACTCAAAATGTCTGGGTATTGCAATCACTTGATTCAACTGGGATTTAATCTTCCTGATGATAGTGTCATTGACAGAATTCTTCAATCACTGCCACTAAGCTACAAGAGTTTCGTGATGAACTATAATATGCAAGGGATGAAAAAGACTATTCCCGAGCTCTTCGCAATGCTAAAAGCTGCGGAGGTATAAATCAAAAAGGAGCATCAAGTGTTGATGGTCAACAAGACCACCAGTTTCAAGAAAAAGGGTAAAGGGAAGAAGAAGGGGAACTTTAAGAAGAACGGCAAACAAGTTGCTGCTCAAGAGAAGAAACCCAAGTCTTGACCTAAGCCTGAGACTGAGTGCTTCTACTGCAAGCAGACTGGTCACTGGAAGCAGAACTGCCCCAAGTATTTGGCGGATAAGAAGGATGGCAAGGTGAACAAAGGTATATGTGATATACATGTTATTGATGTGTACCTTACTAATGCTCGCAGTAGCACCTGGGTATTTGATACTGGTTCTGTTGCTAATATTTGCAACACGAAACAGGGAGTACGGATTAAGCAAAGATTAGCTAAGGACAAGGTGACGATGCACGTGGGAAATGGTCCCAAAGTCGATGTGATCGCAATCGGCACGCTACCTCTACATCTACCTTCGGGATTAGTTTTAGACCTAAATAATTGTTAATTAGTGCCAGCGTTAAGCATGAACATTATATCTGGATCTTCTTTCATGTAAGACGGTTATTCATTTAAATCAGAGAATAATGGTTGTTCTATTTATATGAGTAATATCTTTAATGGTCATGCACCCTTGAAGAGTGGTCTATTTTTATTGAATCTCGATAGTAGTGATACACATATTCATAATGTTGAAGCCAAAAGATGCAAGAGTTGATAATGATAGTGCAACTTATTTGTGGCATTGCCGTTTGGGTCATATTGATGTAAAGCGCATGAAGAAACTCCATACTGATGGACTTCTAGAATCAATTGATTATGAACCACTTGGTACTTGCGAACGGTGCCTCATGGGCAAGGTGAGTAAAACACCGTTCTCCGGAACTATGGAACGAGCAACAGATTTGTTGGAAATCATACATTCTGATGTATGTGGACCAATGAACATTGAGACTCACGGCGGGTATCATTATTTTCTCACCTTCACAGATGATTTGAGCATATATGGGCATGTCTACTTAATGAAACATAAATTTGAAACATTTGAAAAGTTCAAAGAATTTCAGAGTGAAGTGGAAAATCATCGTAAGAAGAAAATAAAGTTTCTATGATCCGATCGTGGAGGAGAATATTTGAGTTACGAGTTTGGTTTACATTTGAAACAATGCAGAATAGTTTCGCAACTCACGCCACCCGGAACACCACAACGTAATGGTGTGTCCGAACGTTGTAATCGTACTTTACTAGATATGGTGCGATCTATGATGTCTCTTACTGATTTACCGCTATTGTTTTGGGGTTATGCTTTAGAGGCGGCCGCATTCACGTTAAATAGAGCACCACCAAAATCCGTTGAGATGATGCCTTATGAACTATGGTTAGGCAAGAAACTAAAGTTGTCATTTCTTAAAGTTTGGGGCGATGATGCTTATGTGAAAAAACTTCAACCTGATAAGCTCGAACCCAAATCGGAGAAATGTATCTTCATAGGATACCAAAGGAGAATATTGGGTACACCTTCTATCACAGATCTGAAGGCAAGACTTTTGTTGCTAAATTTGGATCCTATGACAGCCTGATTTTTGGCCCTTTCTTTTTCTTTTGTTTTTCCGAGGTTTTTGCGTGAGTTTTCTTTTTCCGTGGCTTTGTGGTCTGGAAACTGAAGAAGATGCCCTCTTGTTTGTTTCCAGAGTGGCTTGTCATTCCCAAATCTTTCCCTAGACCCTGTCATTTTCATCCTAGCCCAAATCACAATATTCTTTTTATTGGGAATATTCCTTTTCTATTAAAGGAATTACTCCAATTGCCCTAGGTTGTGAAGCAACCTATATTTCCATCACTCCAAAAATTCCCAAATAATTATCATAAAGTGTTTGGGTCATATCTTGATCAAATATGGCAAAACTTTTCATTGCCACGTTCAAAAATAATTCCCCAATAATCATTCTTCCTTTCTGCCATTAATGGCACTTTGTGAAGGAAGTGTCATTTATATTTTTCCTAGTGGCTCCCAATCTTTTTGGGCATGTTTATATGTCCAAATAATGGCCTCATGCACAAGTTAAAATTTATTAGCCTAGCCAATCTTCCTCAGTGAATTTTCAAAGTTTTTGTCAGAGAGAAGACTTTGTGAAGGAAGTACTAGCTAGGAGTACCCAAATGAGTTGTACTTTTGCACACTCCTTAATGTGCTCATATTAACCCCTTCCACCCATTTCCAGCCCCATACAATCATCTATGGGAGCACAGGAGCATATCTTTGTTTCTGGCAATATTTTCAGGTTGTGAAGCAAGTATATGTTATATTGCTTCAAAATTCCTGATACCTTACCAGATCATTCTTATACCCATAAAACATCTCTCCACCCAATTTGGCATAATTTCAATGAGCCATTTGATCACCAATATTATTTCAAGTTTCTGGTCAGCAGAGGTGTTTGTGAAGCAAGTACAATTTTGGCTTTGCCAAATGGCATGATACCTGGTGAGCATCTTAATAAGACCATATGACTAAGCTTTGCCCAATTTGAGCTCAAGTGGACACTCCATGTGAGTGCATCATCATAATCTTCATTTCTGGACCATTTTGGCAGTTGCAAAGCAACTATATTAAAACTTGGTCCATTTACCCTCAAAACCTCCAGGATCATAGTCCCTCCATAGCTAAACACCCTAGACAACTTATTTGGCCCTTAGCATATCCTTGTTGATCAAATTGAGCTGCTAAAGTTTACTGCAGTAAACTTCAGCAATTGATAACCTTTTAACCGTAGTAGTTTTAACCAAGTTACCACCACAGCTCAAACCTACCTTGGAAGGACTATCAGCTGGACAACGTTTTTGGTGCTGTAGAGCATTGAATGCCCATGTTCACGTGGTGACTACGACACTGGCATGCCTGTGCGTGCGCTCTGTGTGCTGTGGCGTGTCCAGACCGCTTTTTGTGCTGGACCCCCTCCTCCTCTTGTCGTCTTCATGCTCGTGAGCGTGTCTACCAGCTGGCCCGTGTCGTCGCCGTTCCCCTGGACCCCTCTCCCCCTCCGGCAGCTTGCTCACCGACGCAAACCGCCGAGCGTCCACGAGAGCACAGTGCACCGGCTGTCGTCTTCCTTCTCGGCCGCATCTTCCCCGTGCTCCTTTGGCCTCCTCCTCCCCGTGAAGCTCTGCCATGTGCCTCGCCGTCGTCTTCCCCTAGCTCATGTGCGAGCACACGCGTCCGCGGCGCCGGACACACGTCCGCGGCGGTGACAGCACGGCAGCTCCTCTCCGCAGCTATTTAAGTCCTTCCCCGAATCGTCCAAGTTCAAATCCAACCTTTCGTCACTCCCAGAGCCCCGCCTAGCCAACTCCTCGAGCTCGAGGAGCTCTCTGTGGTCTCCATTGTCTCCATGGCTGCCGCCCCTGTCAACTCCGATTCTGGCGAACCGAAGCCCCTCTCCTCTGTCTTCCACCTCTAGTAGGTCACCCAGCCACCATAGCCTCTCCCACAGCCCTCCGTTAGTCGCCATAATCACCATGGCCTTGTCCTCCATCTTCAGCTGAAGCCCCGTTGGCCGCGGCCATGGTCCCGCCCTGCCCCGAGTCTCCCTGACGTTCGTGTAGTGGTGGCACAGGTGTGGCTCGCCTTCCTGAGCACTTCGGCGGTCCAAGCTCCGCCGGAGGTGGCCCGAGTGGCCGGAGCGAATGTCGGCGCCGGCGGCCTCTCCTCTGCCCTGTGCATGGCATCAGGGAAAGAAGAAGGAGTAGCGGGAGGTGGGCGTTGACCCAGCGCGTGGGCCCCGCGGCCCCACCTGTCGACGGCCCTGACGCTCGTCCCCGCCTCTGCCCCTTTTGACCGGTCGTCGCCACGTCAGTTAAGTGGATGCACATTTCCACTTTACGTTTTCGCTGATCGAAAACGTATTTCTAACTTTGCGCTTCTGCCTTATCCACTCAGGGACCTGTTTGCTAAAGAATTTTTTGCAGAAAAGTCCCTGAGATTCAACCCTTCATAACTTTTTAACCGTAGCTCCAAATAAGGTGAAATCAACGCTCACTTCTTTGTTTCGTCGAGCCTGTTCTGTTGGTTTCATTTTCACTATGGTTTGGCACTGTGAAAATGACCATTTTGCCCTGCCCTTATTCAGCCCCCTCCGAGAGAGAACGTTTTCCGGCGATTCGTTCCGTGAGTTTCTCGCACTTTCTTCCGGTGATTTCTTCCACCCCAGGCAAGCCACAATACCCACTTGCATGATAGTCATGTAGTAGCCATGGTTTTCAACTTGAATATTTAATAAATGTTTGCTCACTGAAAAGATGGTTATCGTTGTTCCGGTGATGTTCAGATTTGCATGTTCACTTTTGTGCTATGTTGTTTTGTACCCTGTTATCATGTTCTACCTATTTCCTTTAATATGTTTATGCTTGCTAGTAGTACATGTTGATGTTGGTGATGGCCATGCTAGTCAGTATGCCATGCACAGTGGATATGATTTATTCTTGATATGGTGGATAGTTATGTGATACTCTCATGATTATGTTGGTATCATGTTCATGTATTTTATCATGGCTCAGCATATTTGCATTCAAGTTTAACCATATTAAATTGAACTTGAACAACTGTTGGCTGAGTCATGGTACCGCTGAATCGATGTTGACCAGTGCAACCACGCTTACCGGTATGGGACGGTCCTAACTGGGTTTATTGTCGTGCCTCTCGCCGGTGCCTCCAACGAGGGAAGGTTATGGGCGTGTTGTACCCTGGCCCGGTAAGCAGGCATAACCTTGTGTGCCCGTTGTTGAGTTTTTTTTTGAGTTTTTGGATCCGTGTCCCCATGTGGGATGGGCCACGATGCTGGTCGTTGTGTCTTGAGGTAGGCACGGGGCCACCCATGACTTAGCCCAGAGGGTAGTGAGTTGGAGTGGCCGGGAGAGTGTCATGGCAGTAGAACAGTTTTTTCGGAACGCCATTGGTCCACCGAATGGAAGTGCGAGGCCATGGGTTCTGTAGTGTGGGTATAGTGTACTAACCTCTGTAGAGTGTATATTAAATCTATCGATAGCCGCGCCCGCGGATAAGGGCCCAGGTCGAAAGTAGGGTACACCATGAGTCAACAGTAATAAGACTAATGTGATTAATAACAATGAGATAAGTTGGTTGTGATCGCCATAAGGATCACGGGTCATTTAGTGGTCGGGTTTGATCGCTGTAAGGATCACGGGCCAAGTGTTAGTCGGGTTGTGCTCGCCGTAAGGATCATGGGCCATGTATTGGTCGGGTTGTGATCGTTGTAAGGATCGCGGGCCAAGTGTTGGTCGGGTAGTGATCGCCGTAAGGATCATGGTGGTATCGAGAATACCGAGTCGTTGTATATTCATGATGTTGTGCGACAGTCGTGGGTAAAGATCAAGATCCTTGTGGTCATTTACTGATTACTACGGTATTGTTTATACCAAGCTTGATTTGATCCTGAGATGATCATGTGATGCCCGAGGTTGGTAAGTGATGCATGTGTTGGTTACGAGGTAACCCGAGCAGAATAAGTAGTGCATGATAGTGTCATCATGTTGCATGCTTGTATTGTTGGATTAATATGTTCATGTTGTGTTAGCTGTATCATGATCATGTTGATGCCATGTTGTTATAATGATATCATGTTAATTTCTGCTTAACCTGTAATTGCCATGTTGTTGTCTGTCCTGAATGCTTCTTGATATTGTGAGCTTGCAGTACATTCAATGTACTGACCTGGCATGTCATGCCAGCTTGCAGGTCATGCCGGGTTTGATTGCTTGCTTATCGTGGTTTCCATTCGTGCGAGCTAGGATAAGCGTTCCAGCCAGAGTCCCTGCAGAGTGGAGTTCACCACCCTCATCGATGTTCCGCTGCTAGAGTTATTCCGCTGCTTCGAGTTGTTCTGCTGCTTGCATAGAGCAACTGAGGATGGCGTAGTGTCTCCGTACCGATGCTATTCATTGTAAGATCGGAGACCTTGTATTTATATTCGTGTAATAATAAAGAGCTGGTTTGTTCTATGCTAAACTGTGTCGTATTCTAGAAGACTTTATCTCGATCTCTGGGCTGGAATACGGGGCGTTCCTGTTTTCTCTGAGCCGGGGTGCCACAGGCTTGGTATCAGAGCAGGTCCGGCTGTAGGACGCCCTAGACCACGCGAACGTTAGAAATCGGTAGTATAGAGTCTGGCATGTTTATTGCATTTGGTTGCTGCATTTGTTTGTTGCATAGCATGCATATAGCCTTAGTTGCGATAACGGTTTACCTGGTGAGTGTAGCTGGCATCGGTCCGGATCCACTACAGCTCAACCTTTGCATTCCTCCAGTTCTTTTCTTTCGGTGTTTGGTGTCATTTCTGTCCCAGTAGAGTGATGCCAAGTGATCCCGACACTGTTTGCAAGAATGGTGCTCAGGTATCGCACCGATGTCTTTCTTTCAGTCCCGTCTATCGTTTTGGTGATGGACATGCGTCTATCCCGGATCGTTCTTTTATTTTGTCGTGTTGGCAACCCTTAATGATCTTAGTTATCAAGAAAGGACAATGTTAGCAGCCTCAGTTTTTCCCCGCAATCCTATTTCTTGGACGAGTACAGATCTTTTTCCGTCCGCTTGATAATAATGTAGTTGTGACCTTCGTGTCCCACTACATGATTACCAAGTACGTCCTCGCCTCCAAGCTAGTCCAGGTTGCTATCTGGCTAAGCTAGCACTTGGTGTAGCGATGTTTACACCAATTCTTCCACACTGTTATTCGTCCTCGTGCACGCGGCCACAGCATATTAGACTGCAATACCGGAGTTTCCGTGAGATTTGTGTGCTTAGGTGTGCATGCATATTATTGTGTGAGTAGCAGTAATATGTGATGATTGCTTGATTTATTATATTAGTAGAATGCTTGTGTGCTTTTGTTTTAGTCGTTTCTATTGTTCCTTTCTTTGGTACCTCGGTATTACAAAGTTTTCCCCTATTAAAGTTGCTCATCAACCGACACCGGACCCGAAGAGTCAGCAAGAAATGCATATATTTGGAAACTCAGCTAAGACAGAATGGGATTGTTAGCAGACTGCGGTGAAATTGGAAATAGCTCGTCTGAATACAAAAGAAATCATGGATGGAATATCAGTATAAAGTTTGCATTAATGTGCACTCCTCACAACAGTATGGAATTCTCAGCCAACTACATTCAGATTGGGGAATATCTGATCATGTTACTAAGTGTCAAGTCTCCCTCAGCGTGTACTCCTCAAAACAAAATGATTAAATCAGCAGGAAGATAAATTGTGTGCAAGGTTGATAGAATATTATCAACGGTATGGCTCAGATACAAGTTTAATTTTTCGTTGAGGATGATTTTGGAACTCGATGTACCTGGAAGCAAGCAAAAATATGGCATATACTCAGAAAGGAGGATAGTCCAGTAAAACCCTGTTTCATACAAGAAATCAAC
Source organism: Triticum aestivum (assembly GCF_018294505.1). NCBI lineage: Eukaryota > Viridiplantae > Streptophyta > Magnoliopsida > Poales > Poaceae > Triticum > Triticum aestivum. The sequence goes on along the minus strand of NC_057807.1, from coordinate 387,126,147 downwards.
ATCAGAAATATTAAGGTGGTATGTATATGTGGAAATCGGTCCGCATATCACAATAAGAAGTTTCTGGTGTAAGCAACCCACTTTTCCGTCGCAAGATACCAGAGAATCTTCCAAGTCAAGATTCATCTATCTTCCTCAGTATGATACGTGGATGATTTTCCGTACAAGGTACCCTGTCTTCTTTAGTAAGCAACCGCGAAAGCTTCCGGCCTAAGGTACTGAGTCTTTCCCCAGCAAAGTCTTTTAGGGGGTAAGCTTCTGAAGCATGATATTCAGTCTTCTTCAGCAAGCTGTCTGACGAAAGTTTCGAGCACAAGCCAGCAAATATTCCTCAGTAAGATATTGGTACAAGGTAGTGCACTGTGAATTGACAGCATATGGCAGTGAATCCCAAGAATCAGATCCGCAACATTTGGGTTAGAATCAAGAATCAGTCAGAATACACGTCTGTCTCGGAATCAGGTCCTCATATATATGCAATGAGCATACCATCAAGATCTTACAAGTCACTCGGATGAGGATCTGACAACCACGTGAGGATGGTTAATAGAAGAAAGCATGTATACACCATAGTGTGACAAAGGATTATGAGGATTGACAACATCAATGAGCTCAATACAAGTACCCGTGAACCTGGAAAATGATCCTGATGAGCCCTTGTCCCCTTTTTCTCCAATGACGGCACCACACCTATGATCTAAGCTGTTTCTAGCTATCCAGGGTGGATGCCGATTTTTGTTTCTCTCTTCAACGACTGTCATGAGTCTGAGCTGCTTTTCGGCCGTCTCGTACAGCTATTGAGTTTCTTTTTGTGACAGTAGCCCTATAGCTGCTTTTTGGCTATTTTAGGGAGCTGCCACCTTCTTCTTATCGACCCGGTCTCATGCTCTGAGCTGCTTTTCGGCTGTCCTGAGCCGTGGTTGAGTTATTTTAGTAATGTCCTAGATCAGAGTTGTAAAGACCATTTTGGTGGCTACTGACTCATTTGCCGATTTCTTGCAATGGTTTCGGATGATTATTTCCCGACGATCGGAACTTGAGAGGTGTTGAACCTTCCATTTAATGGGTTACCCTAAAAAAATGAGGATAAACTACAATTGCCGAAAAATTGCACCGATAGTACCTATGGTCATACAAAGAAGCAATATGGCCCAGCTCTTTCAGCCAAGGATCCAGACCAAGAAAACAATAATGAAGGAGCAAGACAAGTGAGGCAGGTATGAAAATTGTACACGACCCCCATGGTGCAGATCCCCCAAACAATTTAAGTCAGTATTGATCCACATGGATATGCCTACAGCATGAGTAATCGGCATGAGGAATAACAGTCTGTGTTGGGGATATTACCACTAGGCGTAAGCCGGCCCACTTGGGCCGGGTTAACTTCATTAGTGGTATAAGCAGATGAAGGCCCAAGGCCTATAGTCGGTTTAGAATCTGTAGCCGTAAACCGGCCTGATGTATAACTTGTATTGTAAGTTAGGAATAGAGAGATACCAACCAGGATACGAGTATGAATCGGTTGGGACTCTATGGACCGACGGGCGTCACCCGTGTATATAAGGGGACGACCCGGCGGCGGTTCAGGGCAGACAACGACAACTCGAGCCTAGGCGAAGCTTGTTTGCTCCCTAGCCATTGAGACCATATCAAATCCATCACAACTAGACGTAGGCTTTTACCTTCATCGAAGGGGCCGAACTAGTATAAAAACCCTCGTGTCTTTGTGTCCGTTTTAACCCCTTCAAGTAAACCCGTGGCGATGGTCCACGACTAAGTCCTTTCACTAGGACATCTGCCGTGACAAATCCACGACAGTTGGCGCCCACCGTGGGGCTATCGCATGATGGTTTGATGATCTTGGAGGGCAAGCTCAAAGGACTCGAAGGCTATGCCGTGGGCCAGATGACCAAGAGTCGTCGTGGAAAGATCTACATCGATGACGCTGGATGGGGTCCCAAGGCCGATTCGATTGAGTACGGGTACCGGGTCCCCTTTGGTGGCATACACGTTTTCATCGGCAAGATCGGTGAGCCGGGGCCTGAGCCGGACATCTGCATCGACCTCGTCGAGACGGCTCAGCGTGCGAGATCTACCCAGGCTAAACCGGCCGTGAAGCGTGCCTTCGTTGGAGTCATCCACGGAGGAGGACGTGAGGACGAGTCAGAACACGGCAGCGAGACCGTCGTCTATTCCGGCGACGAGTCCTCGACCGGAGAGACCGAATCGCTATACCAGTTACAAGACGACCAGGTTAGGGGCTGTTCCGATGGCGTCAGTATTCCAGACCCCCTAGGCCAGGTCAACCGGGTTGGAATATTCATGGCCGGCACACAAGCGGCGAATCACTCTTCGACCGCCGCAGCGATGCTCTCCGGATCAGCAGGGGCAGGAGGCCTTGTGCGCCCGCCGGTTCAAGTTCTATCTGACCTATTTGATACACTAGCCACGCTTATGGCAGAGGACAATCCGGCGGATCAGGAGGCCCGTAATGCAGAAATTACAAAGGTGAGAGAGCAGATCGTGCAAGCCAAAGCGGATCTGGCCGCAGAAAAAGACAGGATGGCCGCAGAGCGGGCCGCTTTGGACGCCCAGGCTTATAAGCTCATGCTTGAACAGAACGCATCACAGGAGGTCTTAAAGCGGAAGCACAGATCACGCCTGCCGTTAGGGTTTGATCCCCGGAATCTCTTTCACACTCCAGGAGCTGGACCCAGTAGTCCGCCGCAGCACCTGGAGACAAACCGGATTGAGGCACCAGGACCAGGGGGGACGGTCCAACCTCGCCTGATGGAACCTCCTCAGCAGAACACTGTGATTCTTCCACCGGTCCAGACGCCCCCAGGTCATTATTCTAATCCTATGGACAACCTTGTTGCGGCCGCCGCGCGATTAGAGGCTATCCCAGTCGAAGGGGACTCTCCGCAGGCGATAGAGACACGCCGGGTTAAGGAGCTTCTCCGAAGCGCTGATTCAGCAGGAAGCATAGTCGTACAGCCGTGATCGGATTCACTCTACGCCCCGTCCAAACCGGAGCTATAGCAGGCGCATGGATGAACCGGCCATATCAAGCAACGCGCGAGGCCGTGAAGCGGCCTATGGCAATAACCCGGCAGGCGGTGTTCGCGATGCTCAGGATGTGGTGGACCAGGCCCGGGCACGGAGGGAGGCCGAGTTAGCAGCACAGGATGATGCGTATCAACTTATAGCGGTTCGCCCTACGACCTTCGCCGGGCCAGGAGTCGCATCCGCTTTGGGAGTACCTTGTTTAATCCCCGCTTTATGCAATGTGCGCCTGCCCAAAGATTTCAAGGGTCCACGCAAGGTGCCGAGTTACACCGCTGATTTATCCCCTCAAGCATGGGTAGAGAGTTATGAGATGGCCATGGAGATGTTAGACGTGGATGAGGCTGCATGTGCAAAATACTTCACCATGATGCTTGAAGGCACGGCGCGTACCTGGTTGAAGAGCCTACCGCGCAATTCTGTTAGCTCATGGGCCCAGTTGCGGGCCCGGTTTATCCAGAATTTCAAGGATACGTGTAAATAGCCCAAGTCCATAGTAGACCTGGCGGCTTGTGTCCAGGGGGAAGGAGAATCAACGACCCATTGGGTGCGCCGCGTTTTGGAAATTTTGCACTCGTCCGACAGGATTAATGCTAACTCTGCGATCTTAACCATGGAAGGCAACTGCCGATTTGAGCCTTTAAAATTGAAATTGGGACGCATGAAGCGGTTCTGTAATGACATGGGAACCCTCAGGGCCGCTCTAGTGAAGTATGCTGATTCGGACAGTACCAGGGATCCCGAGACTGATGATGATGAAGCAGGGAAGGGAAGGAAGAATAGCAACTCCAAACAGCAGCAGTATAAACCGGCGGGTCATGGAAACGGAGGCAAGCGCAAGGCGGATGGCAGCATGGACTTTGTGGCCAACACTAATGCACAGGACAGGGGGCAGCGGCGCAGAGGTAAAGCGGCAAATCGTAATGGGGCTCCCAATCCCAACGCAAGCCGCTTGAGTTATTTGATGAATCAGCCTTGCCCGAAGCACGGGACGAAGGAGGCACTGGCTAACCATCTTTGGAAGGATTGTTATATCATGCAGGAGTTTAAAAACTCTAATGCCTTCCGGTATGATCACGGGTCAGGTGGCGGTTCAGGATCCGGTTTTCATGGGCCAGATCACGGTGAAGCTTCCGGTTCAGGTCGTAATCAGGGTGGTCACAATCACCAAAATAATCAGAACGACCAGCAGCAGCAGCAGTCGGGTTATCAGAGCCAGCCAAAACAGTTGAATAATGGGCACTATCATGTTTTCACAACTAGCTTGGATAAACGCGACCAAAATCTCCACAAACGAGCGGTGAATTCTGTTGAACCGGCCTTACCACGTTACTTACGTTGGTCGGAGCAGCCTATCGTATGGAGCAGAGAGGATCACCCGCCCCGGGTTGATAGTCCGGGCCAGCTAGCATTAGTGGTAGACCCTCAAGTGGGGGGTTATAAATTCACCAAGGTACTCATGGATGGAGGAAGCAGTATTAACATACTGTATTATGAGACATTCCGTCGCATGGGTTTAACAGATAAAGATCTCAGGCCGTCTAATACGGTGTTCCATGGTGTGTTGCCTGGCAAATCTGCATATCCTATTGGTAAGATAGCTCTGGACGTGGCTTTTGGGGACGAGCACGACTCCCGGCCGGAAAAACAAACATTTGAGGTGGTGAAGATCCGGAGCCCATATCATGCCTTGTTTGGTCGGCCGGCTTACGCCAAGTTCATGGCGCGGCCTTGTTATATCTACTTGCAGCTCAAGATGCCAGGTTACAAGGGGACAATAACGGTTCATGGGAGCCGTAGGGTCGCTTTGGAATGTGAGGAAGGTGATGCGGCTTATGCAGAGTCGGTCTGTGCCACGGAGGAGTTGAAGTACTATAAGGACAATGTTGATCCGGCGGATATGACTCCTTTGAAGAAGCCAACTACAGAGCATGATTTGGATCTGAAGTTCAAATCGGCAGCTGAGACCAAGCTGGTTGACTTCGTGCCCGGCGATTCGTCCAAGCAGTTCACTGTCAGTGTCAATTTGGATCCCAAATAGGAAAGCGCGCTCATCGAGTTCATCCGTGAGAATCGGGACATCTTCGCATGGAAACCATCCAACATGCCAGGTGTACCGAGGGAACTCGCTGAGCACACTCTTAATGTGGATCCTAGGTATAAACCGGTGAAACAATTCCTCCGCCGGTTTAATGAAGAAAGGTGAAAGGCCATTGGAGAGGAAGTGGCCAGGCTTTTGGCAGCTGGCTTTATCATTGAGGTGTTCCATCCAGAGTGGCTTGCTAATCCGGTGCTGGTTCTTAAGAAAAATGGCACTTGGCGTATGTGTGTGGATTACACAGATCTTAACAGGGCCTATCCAGCGGATCCTTTTGCCCTCCCCCGCATTGACCAGATCATTGATGCCACGGCGGGTTGTGAGCGTTTGAGTTTTTTGGATGCATACTCTGGATATCATCAGATCAAAATGGCGGTTAAGGACTAGGACAAAACATCGTTTATTACTCCCTTTGGAGCCTTCTGCTATGTATCTATGCCCTTCGGACTCAAGAGTGCCCAAGCCACATATCAACGGTGTGTACAGAATTGCCTGCATAAACAGATCGGCCGCAATGTGCACGCCTATGTGGATGATATTGTAGTAAAATCAAGGCAGAAGGAGACGTTGGTGGATGACTTGAAGGAAACCTTTGACAACTTGCGGGTTTATAAGATGATGCTTAATCCGGCCAAGTGTGTCTTTGGTGTTCCGGCAGGCAAGTTACTAGGTTTCCTGGTGTCTAATAGAGGAATTGAGGCTAATCCGGAGAAGATTACAGCTATCACCTCCCTGGCTAAACCGAAGTGCATAAATGATGTTCAGCGCTTGGCGGGCCGAATCGCCGCACTTAGCCGGTTTATCAGCCGCCTCGAAGAAAAGGCCATTCCTTTGTACCAAATGCTGAGGAAGACAGACCGTTTCATTTGGAGTCCGATTGCTGATGAAGCATTTGAGGATTTGAAGCGGCAGTTAGCCAATCCGCCTGTTCTTGCAGCTCCGGTCGACAAGGAGCCACTATTATTATACGTAGCAGCCAATGCTCGGGCAGTTAGCGTGGCTATTGTGGTGGAACGCAAGGAGGCAGGCAAGGAGTATCCGGTTCAGCGGCCGGTTTATTATATCAGCGAGGTGCTTATTGAATCCAAGCAAAGGTATCCGCATTGGCAGAAGCTGGTCTATGGTGTTTTCATGGCCAGTTGGAAGTTGAAGCAGTATTTTCAAGGGCACCCCATCCCGGTGGTCAGTTCAGCTCCCTTGGGTGACATCATACAGAACCGGGAGGCGACTGGCCGGATTGCCAAGTGGGCTATAGAGCTTGGGCCACACGGACTGAAGTATGTACCTCGGACGACGGTGAAGTCTCAAGCACTTGTTGATTTCATCAATGACTGGACGGAGTTACAAGCACCAGAGGAGAAGCCGGATCACACATATTGGACTATTCATTTTGATGGATCCAGGCAACTGGAAGGCTCGGGGGCTGGCGTCGTATTAACTTCACCACGAGGTGATAAGTTTTGTTATGTTCTCCGCTTAATGTTCCCTTGTACTAATAATGCAGCTGAGTACGAAGCCCTGCTCCATGGTCTCCGGATGGCTAAAGAGATGAACTTAAGCCGAGTTAAGTGCTTCGGTGACTCGGACCTCGTGGCTCAACAGGTGTTTGGCACTTGGGATTCTAAGGACCCGCTCATGGCTGCATATCGTCGGGAAGTGGATAATATTGCGGGTTGTTTCAAGGGTTATCAAGTGGATCATGTGGACCGTCGGAAGAATGAAGCGGCGGATGCTTTAAGCCGGTTGGGTTCTCAGCGCAAACCAGTCCCGCCTAATGTCTTTCTGGACGTGTTGCACAACCCATCAGTCCAGCTCCCAGGTGAAGCGGATTTGGCTATTCCTGATCCAGAGGCTCAATTGGTGGCAGCACTGCATGCTATTCCGGATTGGAAGGTTCCTTATCTTATGTACATGAACCGGGGGGAGTTACCAGAGGATGAGATTCTAGCCAGGCAGATAGTCCGGCGATCCAAGTCTATGACGATTGTCAATGGTGAATTGCATCATTGCAGTGTATTAGGGGCGTTTCAACGTTGTGTTTCTCCTGAGGAAGGTTGTGAAATATTAAGAGAAATCCATGAAGGGGATTGTGGACACCACGCCGGTTCAAAGTCTCTGGTGGCAAAAGCGTTTCGTCACGGGTTCTACTGGTTGACAGCGCATGCTGACGCGGAGGATTTGGTTAAACGGTGTGATGGATGTCAGAAATTTTCAAGGCGTGCTCATGTGCCGGCTCAAGAATTGAGGATGATCCCAATAACGTGACCGTTTGCAACTTGGGGGCTGGATATGGTCGGACCTTTTAAAAGATCCAAGGATAAGAAAACCCACCTTTTGGTGGCAGTTGACAAATTTACCAAGTGGGTTGAAGCGGAGCCTGTCAGCAAGTGTGATGCAGCAACAGCGGTACAGTTCATCAAAAAGGTGATTTTCCGGTTTGGCTTTCCACACGGTATCATTACTGACAATGGTACCAATTTATCCAAGGGCGCTATGAAGGAGTTCTGTGAACGTGAGCACATCCGACTTGATGTGTCGTCAGTGGCACACCCCCAGTCCAATGGACAGGCAGAACGAGCTAATCAAGAAATCTTACGAGGCATCAAACCCCGGCTTATGGTCCCATTACAAAGAACACCAGGATGTTGGGTTGACGAGCTACCATCTGTGTTATGGAGTATCAATACTACGCCAAACCGGTCCACAGGATACACACCATTTTTCATGGTCTATGGAGCAGAGGCAGTTCTCCCTAGTGATATCCGGCACGATTCGCCCCATGTGGCAGCTTATGTTGAAACGGACAATGAGACAGCACGGCAAGATTCTTTGGACCTATTGGACGAGGAGCGTGATATAGCGGCTGCCCGTTCGGCGATTTACCAGCAAGATCTTCGTCGTTATCACAGTCGCCGGGTTAGAACCAGAACTTTTCAAGAAGGAGATTTGGTGCTTCGACTCATCCAAGACCAGACGGATATGCACAAGTTATCCCCACCTTGGGAGGGACCTTTCGTGGTCAGCAAGAATCTGCACAACGGGTCGTACTATCTGATTGATATTCGAGAGCATAAAAACTCACGTACATCAGAGGAGGAGACCAACAGGCCGTGGAATATAGCTCATCTTCGGCCTTACTACACTTGAGCCATCGACTCTATCTATGTACATATCATGATAGTGTATATATTATCTTTGATATAATAAAACCGGAGCCGCAGTTAAAGAGGGGTCTCTGTCTTTCTTATCATGCGTGGTTACATGGAGTGGCTCTGTTTTTGAAGCGGCCTCCGGTTTACCCCTTGACATTTGCTTTTTATATATCACTTGGGGCCTTGGTCGTGTCCGAACCAACGCGACACCTTTTGATAGGCGACAGCCACCAGATCACTTGGGGACATGGTCACGTCTGAACCAGTCACACCTCTTGATCGGCCTAAGGCCACAAAATCTCTTGGGGGCTTGGTCGAACCCGAACCATTGCCATGCCTCTTGATCTGGCATATATGCCACGAATCATTTGGGGACCTGGCTGACTTGAATCATTGTCACTCCTATTGGGGGCTTGGTCCTGTCCGACCATGGTAACACCATCTGATCAGCTCAGTATAGCATATTTTTGCAAACGGTTTTTATCATTGCCTTTGCTTCCATGTTATTTTCATGGCTTGTTTGTTCTTTGTTTTTGTTGGATTTCTTTTACGTCAACAAACCCCCTTTTCCGGTTCAGCCGATGGGTTTGATTCCCCTTTAATCCGGAGAAGTATGCCCGGTTTACCTTTTTTCTGTTAACATCGTGGAGTAACAAGGGGGTTTGTATTGCCTCAGTATGGTCTATATGGGAGCTATTTTCTCCCCCCTTATTGACGATAATGGTTTATAAAACCTCCGCTTCAAGCTTGGCTAAGCCAGCTTCATGCCCAGACATGGCAGGTATTTTATATCATCTATTTGTTACATTACTGATACACATATCAAGATCATAAACCGGCTGGCGGTATAACCGCCACCGAAGTTCAAATTTTTCTGATTGCAGGAAATATGAATTGAAGTTTTTTGAACAAAAGCTTCAGTACTTATGCACGAAGGCATATTCAAGGCAGAAGTATTAGTTATCCTATTACAAGGCAGCACGGTGCCCAAATAAGATCATTGTTCTTTTGGAAAGATGTCAAAGACAGCTATCCAAACCGGCTTCCGGTTCAAGCCTGCTCCTCATCATCCGCCACTTCAGCTTCCTCGTCTCTACCCATTGGCTGGAAATCAACAGTGGTCCAGTCGATTCCCATTAAAGCTTGGAAAACAGCCTCTTCATGGATTAGGGAAGATGGTTCAATATCAGGAGCGTAAGTGTGCTTACGGATTGGAGGGATCAGATTCTCTGCTTCAAGAGTTGGGGAAGGCACTTGCTTGTTCTGGTCATTGTATTGTGTTTGATAATGCGTCAAGTCTACCTCTTCAGCTAGCTGACAAGCCAGAGGGCGCACTACACGATTTATTGCCCTTAAATCCTCTTCGTTAAATTAAGAGCCATCTTCCTTCAGGCTGGGATAGCCCTGAGATGCTTCCACAGGGTCGAAATCTGGTACCCATGCCTTTGCCCGGATCAAGGCGTTAATAGCTCCGGTTCGAGCAGCAGATTTCTTCAGTTCCTCCATCCGGGACGGAAGCATCGACAACCTGTTAAGAGTATCCTGGATTAAAGAAGGTGCCGGGTTGTTATGAGAGGCTGTGGCGATGATCCGCTGGGCTCCGGTATATAATTGTTCCACTAAGGTGTAGGCAGCCTTCAGTTTCTTCCGCACATCACTTCCTAAGTGTCCGATGCGTGTGCCTACAACAATACAGGGACGGTCTCAAACCGGATTTACATTACAGTAGGTTCAAATTATCGCAGAAGTTAAAAGGAGCTTACCAAAGATTGCAGCGGTCATGGAGTGTATTTGCCGCTTTACGGCCGTAAGTTCATCCACCGCCGGTTTAAGGGCAGCTTCAACATTTTCCGCTCTTTTGGTTAAAGCGGCTTTCTCAGTGGCCCAATCAGCCCGCTCTTTCTTGAAGCCCTCCTTCAGCTGTTCAGCGGTGCTTAAGGCGCTGGTTAGTTCTTCTTTTGCCTTGTCTGTTTCAGCCTGTTGGGTTTTCAAGGCCTCCCGCAAATCGGTAATCCGGTCCTCCTTGATTCTCACCTCAGCCTACATACAGAGAGCATTTAGCTTTCAACAAACGGTCCAAGAAATTAAAGTATCAACCACATAAGCAAAGTTATACGCCTGATACTTGGGGGCTAATGCACCTCCAATTTTCATAAAGTTATTAGATTGCCAAGTCCCAAGCTCAATACAGGTATTCAACTTGGCACTTGGGGGCTAATGGCTATTTGATCAAATTATGTTCTAAAGATAGTTTTTTCTGTCCGAGCCTCGGTCTAATTCTGCTAAAGTTAAATCGGCGCTTGGGGGCTATATTAATGGATTTCAAAAGTGTTGAGGATCATATTCAAGTCCCAGGTTTGAGGAAGGCTACAAACCGATCCTTGGGGGCTAGGAGGATTGGTGCAAAGGCAGGCAGTAAAGAAGTAAGTTACCTCAAATTTATCCCTCATCATTTTTACCAGACCAGCTTCACAGTCATGGCTAGTATAAAGCCGGTTTAGATATCCGGAATGAAGATCTTGGGCACTCAGAGCAGCATATGTCTCCAGTTCAACATCCCATTTTTCTTTATTCAGAGCGGAAAAATCCTCTTTTATGGTATGCTTGGTTAAGGTGGCAGGATTCCCGGGTTCAAAGCGGCCTACACCGGTAATCACAACATCATCATCTTTGGACTCGCCGATTTGTGTTAGTGTGATCGGTTTATCAGCAGGACTGTGGGATTTTTTCAATTCGGACGGAGCTGACAGGCGGGTCAGCAGAGACTGAAGTATTAACAGGCCTCTCTTCGGGAATGGCATCGTCTTGTAAAGGAGGATCATTGGAAATATCCTCAGGAGCAAATGTCTCAAGATCTGGCGTTTTGTCATGTTCTGGGGCTACATCTTCTTCAGCCGCTTTATCCAGGCGGGCTTTCTTGCTCGGTTTAGGTTTGGCCCTGAAAGAAAACCAAAGAGTTAAGGAAAAGCATAAGCCATTACATAATGTACTGGAAGCATATGTTCAACTTAGCTTACCCAAGAACCGTTTTTAACGGTGGCAGCTGAGTGGCCGACGATTCACCAGAAGATGAATGAGAAGTAACCTGATAATCGGAGTCGGATGGGTTAAGAGGTTGACGGAAGAAACCCGTTTTAGGAGGTAAATCAACAAAAAGGTCACAGACCTCGGAGCGGCGTTTTCGAACCGGAATGTTTGGTAAACCGGTGGAGGTAACTACCTGGCCGCTGTGCCGGGTCGTGCGGCGAGCTTCATGTTGCTGAGTCTTCATATGAAATTTAGGATCCAAATAAGCAAGAGGATGAGAAAATTTAACTTTCCGGTTTGCCTGTCGAAATTTTGGCAAAGGCAAGATTTCTGAATCGGAAGAGAGAATAGTTACCTCAACGAATTCCGCATGGCTGGCTTCAGCGTCATCCTGACAAGCATCATCATCAATAAGGCGTGTAAAAAATAAGCCAAGCGAGTCAAGTTCTACCTCAAGGTCCGGGTTACCCACATTGTCATCAATAGCTGGATCAGATGAAGCGGTGGTTTTTCTCTTATGAGCTGGCTTCTTAATAACCTTGGTCTTGGGACGGATTGGCCGCCCTGCTTTCTCCATTTTGTCTTGAGAAAGTTTCTTGCTCCAAAACGGATTATCACCCTGAATCAGCGCTAACTAAATGTCAAACATATAAAGCAGTAACCGGTTCAACAATAGAGTAATTAAAATCTTACCGCTGGCGGTTTATTGGTGGTGCAGTAAGGAGGCAGACCGGTTTGAGCACAGAGGTGCTCCGGTTCATTCAGCATCTTTTTCATAGATTCTGTGACTTCGTCATCGGGGAGTTGGATTTTAGTGTGTCGGAGTGGGTCATCGACACTATCAGTATACTTGCACATCAAATTGGAGCGCCGGCTCAGAGGCAGTATGCTCTATGATATCCAACAGCGTGCAAGATCTATTCCCATTAAGCCGTTGGCCATAAAAGCTCGGAGCTTGGAGAGTTGCGGAGCGTATTTAATTCTTTCCTTGGTGCTTAGTCTTTGTGGAAAAGGGTGCATGTTGCTGAGCCGTTCCGGACGGAAGCCAGGCAAGGGATTTTCATTTTCAGGGGAGGTATCCTTGCAATAAAACCAAGTTGCATTCCACTCCTTGGGGTGAGTATGGAGTTTGACATGGGGATAAGTGATTTCCTTCCTCTTCTGAATGGCCATACCGCCCAATTCAGTGTTGGGGCCATCGGTGAATTCAGTGCGACGATTTAAATGGAAGAGGTCTCTAAACAATTCGACTGAAGGCTCCTCTTGAAAGTATACCTCAGAGAGCACTTGAAAGTGGCATAGATTGGTAACAGAGTTGGGGCCAATATCCTATGGACGGAGCTGAAAATTGGCTAACACATCCCGGTAAAATTTAGAGCCGGGCGGTTTGAAGCCCCGGGCCAAGTGATCTGCGAAGACCACAACCTCTCCTTCCTGGGGGGGTAGGTGGACATTCATTTCCAGGAACCCTCCAGTGGATAATATCTTTACTGTCTAAAGCGCCGATCAAGACTAGATCGTCCAACTGTGATTCCGTGACGCGAGAAGGAACCCAATTGCACTCATACACTTGTTTGGCCATGGAGAGATCTACAAGAAATAGGTGATCCGGTTCAAGAACACGCTGGGTAAAAGAAGGTGTTGATCTAAACTACGATAAACCGGGGATAGTACCTATAAACCGGTCTTCCACAATGCGGCATCATGTGGATTCTGGCGGTTCAACCAGGGGACTAATGGTATATATCGGTTTAATAACTTTTTTCTATGATAAGTTAAACCGCCTGACCTAAGCATTGGAAGAAATTGAAGCTATGGACAACTAGGTATACAGAAACAGGTTTCACAAGATCTTATTACAGCCGCGGATCTACAGCGAGCTCACAAAAACAGAAAATATTCCGAAGAGTAAGGCGGAACAGAAGTGAACCATTGAGCGGGTATGTGCGTGAGATCTATGGGCTTAGATAAGAAATAACAGGCGGATGCTTAAAGATTACTACTAAACACAGTGGGAGTTCACAGATTCATCCAAGAGTCGGAATACAAGTATGAGCAAGTGACGAACACAACATGAACATGGAACCCGAAGAACAGATCTAGGTCAAGAAAAGGAGAAAGCTTACTGGGAACGGAAAAGATGCGGAATGATACCACAGGGTTCTGGGGCGCTCAGGTTGATGCAGCGGCCCAAGACGAAGCAGAGGTCGACGGTGGCGGCGGAGCTCCAAGGCTGGCGACGCAAGGAAGACGAAGAAGAAGAGACGAGGGGAAAGAAAGGAGATGACCATTCGGTCTTATTTATAAGGCAACAGAGTTAGGTCAAGCGCGCGGATCCAGGAGCTGCCGTTAAAAGAGGGCGTTATAAATGACAATTTTCATGATGACGTCATGCCGGTTTACAATAAACCAGAAAAGATGACAACAAGGCGGTTTACCAATTACCAGAAGATGTCCAAGACACAAGATTTTGTGAAGGATTGACATGAACCAGTTCAAATAAATTTGGGGCCTAATGTTGGGGATATTACCACTAGGCGTAAGCCGGCCCACTTGGGCCGGGTTAACTTCATTAGTGGTATAAGCAGATGAAGGCCCAAGGCCTATAGTCGGTTTAGAATCTGTAGCCATAAACCGGCCTGATGTATAACTTGTATTGTAAGTTAGGAATAGAGAGATACCAACCGGGATACGAGTATGAATCTGTTGGGACTCTATGGACCGACGGGCGTCACCCGTGTATATAAGGGGACGACCCGGCGGCGGTTCAGGGCAGACAACGACAACTCGAGCCTAGGCGAAGCTTGTTTGCTCCCTAGCCATCGAGACCATATCAAATCCATCACAACTAGACGTAGGCTTTTACCTTCATCGAAGGGGCCGAACTAGTATAAAAACCCTCGTGTCTTTGTGTCTGTTTTAACCCCTTCAAGTAAACCCATGGCGATGGCTCCACGACTAAGTCCTTTCACTAGGACATCTGCCGTGACAAATCCACGACAGTCTGGAAGCCTGAGTCCTCACTTATATGAATCATCATGGATAGCCTGTCGTGAATTTTTTTTTCCGTCAGAACCACCGTTAGCCAAGTCTGCAGATATTATCATACAGGCCAAACCCTTTATGTTGGTCGCGATAGGAGACAATCAAATATTTGGTACGGATCCGATACTCACGATAATGGAACCAGTTAAGATGATTCAGAAACTTCTACGATGAGTCAGAATCTATCAGAAAACAGTTATGTTTTAACTCACTGTTTGGAACCTAAAGGACCTATATTTAGTGGAGAAACCTAATGCAATGAGTCAGAGTTTGAGTTTTCATCAGAAAAATCTGATCATCATTACATGAAAGGTTGGCAGTGTCGGGTGGCACACCCAGCGGAAAAACACTTTTGGATTTGTGAGACGGACATATATTTCAGTCGTGATAATTAAATCACACTCTACTAGTCACCAGATCTAAAAAGAATTGGAGCTTATATAAGCATCAGCAAGCCAGGTAAGATCTGTCAAAATGTGGAAACAGTAAAGCAAACCACCTAGGGCCATTCAGATACCCGAGTTCGAAACGGTTTCCTTAAAGTCGGAATATTCATACTTGTTCCCTGAGCAACCAAATCTCGAGGATGAGATTTCTTTGAGGGGGTAAGGTTTGTGACAGCCTAATTTTTGGCCCTTTCTTTTTCTTTTGTTTTTCCGAGGTTTTTGCATGAGTTTTCTTTTTCCGTGGCTTTGTGGTCTGGAAACTGAAGAAGATGCCCTCTTGTTTGTTTCCAGAGTGGCTTGTCATTCCCAAATCTTTCCCTAGACCCTGTCATTTTCATCCTAGCCCAAATCCCAATACTCTTTTTTATTGGGAATATTCCTTTTCTATTGAAGGAATAACTCCAATTGCCCTAGGTTGTGAAGCAACCTATATTTCCATCACTCCAAAAACTCCCAAATAACTCTCATAAATTGTTTGGGTCATATCTTGATTAAATATGGCAAAACTTTGCATTGCCATGTTCAAAAATAATTCCCCAATAATCATTCTTCCTTTCTGCCATGAATGGCACTTTGTGAAGGAAGTGTCATTTATATTTTTCCTAGTGGCTCCCAACCTTTTTGGGCATATTTATATGTCCAAATAATTGCCTCATGCACAAGTTCAAATTTATTTGCCTAGCCAATCTTCCTTAGTGAAGTTTCAAAGTTTCTGTCAGACAGAAAACTTTGTGAAGGAAGTACTAGCTAGGAGTACCCAAATGAGTTGAAATTTTGCACACTCCTTAATGTGCTCATATTAACCCCTTCCACCCATTTTAAGCCCCATCCAATCATATATGTGAGCAATGGAGCAAATCTTTGTTTCTGGCAATATTTTCAGGTTGTGAAGCAAGTATATGTTATATTGCTTCAAAAATCCTGATAAATTACCAGATCATTCTTATACCCATAAAACATCTCTCCATCCAATTTGGCATCATTTCAATTAGCCATTTGATCACCAATATTATTTCAAGTTTCTGGTCAGTAGAGGTGTTTGTGAAGCAAGTACCATTTTGGCTTTGCCAAATGGCATGATACTTGGTGAGCATCTTCATAAGACCATATGACTAAGCTTTGCCCAATTTGAGATCAAGTGCACACTACGTGTGAGTGCACCATCATAATCTTCATTTCTGGACCATTTTGGCAGTTGCAAAGCAACTATATTAAAACTTGGTCCATTTACCCTCAAAACCTCCAGGATCATAGTCCCTCCATAGCTAAACACCCGAGACAACTTATTTGGCCCTTAGCATATCCCTGTTGATCACATTGAGCTGCTAAATTTTACGACAGTAAACTTCAGCAGTTGATAACCTTTTAACTGTAGAAGTTTTAACCAAGTTACCACCATAGTTCAAACCTAGCTTGGAAGGACTATCAGCTAGACAACATTTTTGGTGTTGTAGAGCATTGAATGCCCATGTTCAAGTGGTGACTACGACACTGGCATGCCTGTGCGCGCGCTCAGTGCGATGTGGCATGTCCAGAGCGTTGTTTGTGCTGGACCCCCTCCTCCTCTCGTCATCTTTGCGCTCGTGAGCATGTCTACCAACTGGCCCGCGTCGTCGCCGTTCTCCTGGACCCCTCTCCCCCTTCGGCAGCTTGCTCACCGACGCAAACCACCGAGCATCCACGAGAGCACAATGAACCGGCCGTCGTCTTCCTCCTCGGCCGCATCTTCCCCGTGCTCCTTTGGCCTCCTCCTCCCTGTGAAGCTCTGCCCAGTGCCTCACCATCGTCTTCCCTGAGCTCATGCGCGAGCACACGCGTCCGTGGTGCCGGACACGCGTCCGCGGCGGTGACAGCACGACAGCTCCTCCCCGTGGCTATTTAAGCCCTTCCTCGAGTCGTCCGAGCTCATCTCTAGCTTGCCTCACTCCCAGAGCCCCGCCTAGCCAACTCCTCGAGCTCGAGGAGCTCTTTGTGGTCGCCATTGTCTCCATGGCCGCTGCCCCTGGCCACTCTGATTTCGGCGAACCGAAGCCCCTCTCCTCTGTCTTCCACCTCTAGTAGGTCACCCAACCACCATAGCCTCTCCCGCAGCCCTCCGTTAGTCGCTGGAATCGCCATGGCCTCATCCTCCATCTTCGGCCGAAGCCCTGTCCGCCGCAGCCACGGTCCCGCCCTGCCCGAGTCTCCCTGAGGTTCATGTGGTGGTGGGACGGGTTCGCCTCGCCGTCCTGAGCACTCCGGTGATCCAAGCTCCACCGGAGGTTGCCCGAGTGGCCGGAGCGAGCGCTGGCACCGGTGGCCTCTCCTATGCCCTGCGCGTGTCGTCGGGAAAAGAAGAAGGAAGAGCAGGCGGTGGGCGTTGACCCAGCGCGTGGGCTCCGCGGCCCCACCTGTCGGCGGCCCTAACGCCCGGCCCCGCCTCTGCCCCTTTTGACCGTTCGTCGCCACGTTAGTTAAGTGGAGGCGCATTTCCACTTTACGTTTTCGCTGATCAAAAATGTATTTCTAACTTTGCGCTTCTGCCTTATCCACTCAGGGACCTGTTTGCTGAACAAATTTTTGCAGAAAAGTCCTTGAGATTCAACCCTTCATAACTTTTTAACCGTAGCTCCAAATAAGGTGAAACCAATGCTCACTTCTTCGTTTCGTTGAGCCCGTTCTGTTGGTTTCATTTTCAGTATGGTTTGCCACTATGAAAATGACCATTTTGCCCCTGCCCTTATTCAGCCCCCTCCGAGAGAGAACGTTTTTCGGTGATTCGTTCCGCGAGTTTCTCGCACTTTCTTCCGGTGATTTCTTCCACCCCAGGCAAGCCACAATACCCAGTTGCATGATAGTCATGTAGTAGCCATGGTTTTCAACTTGAATATTTAATAAATGTTTGCTCGTTGAAAAGATGGTCATTGTTGTTTCGGTGATGTTCAGATTTGCATGTTCACTTTTGTGATAGGTTGTTTTGTACCCTATTATCATGTTCTACTTGCTAGTATTTCCTTTCATATGTTTATGCTTGCTAGTTGTACATATTGATGTTGGTGATGGCCATGCTAGTCAGCATGCCATGCATAGTGGATATGATTTATTGTTGCTATGGTGGATAGTTATGTGATACTCTCATGATTATGTTGGTATCATGTTCATGTATTTTATCATGGCTCAGCATATTTGCATTCAAGTTTAACCATATTAAATTGAACTTGAGCAACTGTTGGCTGAGTCATGGTGCCGCTGAATTGATGTTGACCAGTGCAACCACGCTTACCGGTATGGGACGGTCCTAATTGGGTCTATTGTCGTGCCTCTCGTCGGTGCCTCCAACGAGGGAAGGTTATGGGCGTGTTGTACCCTGGACCGATAAGCATGCATAACCTTGTGTGCCTGTTGTTGAGTTTTGTTTGAGTTTTTGGATCCGTGTCTCCGTGTGGTCCGGCCCATGACGGTGGTCGTTGTGTCTTGAGGTAGGCACGGGGCCACCCATAACTTAGTCCAAAGGGGAGTGAGTCGGAGTGGCCGGGAGAGTGTCATGGCAGTAGATCGGTTTTGTCGAAACGCCATTGGTCCACCCAAATGGGAGTGCGAGGCCATGGGTTCCGTAGTGTGGGCACAATGTACTAACCTCTGCAGAGTGTATATTAAATCTATCGATAGCCGCGGCCACGGATAATGGCCCACGTCGAAAGTAGGGTACACCATGAGTCAACAGTAATAAGAATAATGTGCTTAATAACAATGAGATAAGTTGGTTGGTATCGCCATAAGGATCACGGGCCATTTAGTGGTCAGATTGTGATCGTTGTAAGGATCACGGGCCAAGTGTTGGTCGGGTTGTGATCACCGTAAGGATCACGGGCCACCTATTGGTCGGGTTGTGATCGCCGTAAGGATCACGGGCCAAGTGTTGGTCGGGTAGTGATCGCCGTAAGGATCACGGTGGTATCAAGGATACCGAGTCGTTGTATATTCGTGATGTTGTGCGAGAGTCGTGGGTAAAGATCAAGCTCCTTGTGGTCATTTACTGATTACTACGGTAGTTTTTATACCAAGCTTGATTTGATCCTGAGAAGATCGTGTGATGTGCGAGGTTGGTAAGTGATGCATGTGTTGGTTATGAGGTAACCCGAGCAGAATAAGTAGTGCATGATCGTGTCATCATCTTGCATGCTTGTATTGTCGGATTAATATGTTCATGTTGTGTTAGCTGTATCATGATCATGTTGATGCCATGTTGTTATGATGATATCATGTTAATTTCTGCTTAACCTGTAATTGCCATGCTGTTCTCTGTCTTGAACACTTCTGGTTATTGTGAGCTTGCAAGTACATTCAATGTACTGACCTGGCGTGTCATGCCAGCTTGCAGGTCATGCCAGGTTTGATTTCTTGCTTGTCGTGGTTTCCGTTCGTGTGAGCTAGGATAAGCATGCCAGCTAGAGTCCCTGCGGAGTGGAGTTCACCACCGTCATCGTTGTTCCGCTGCTAGAGTTATTCCGCTGCTTCGTGTTGTTCTGCTGCTTGCATAGAGCAACTGAGGATGGCGTAGTGTCGCCGTACCAATGCTATTCATTGTAATATCGAAGACCTTGTATTCATATTCGTGTAATAATGAAGAGCCGGTTTGTTCTATGCTAAACCGTGTTGTATTCCAGAAGACTTCATCTCGATCTCTAGGCTGGAATACGGGGCGTTCCGGTTTTCTCTACGCCAGGGTGCCACAGATCCTTTCTAGAGAAAGAGTTTCTCTCAAAAGAAGTGAGTGGGAGGAAAGTAGAACTTGATGAGGTAACTGTACGTGCTCCCTTACTGGAAAGTAGTTCATCACAGAAACCGGTTCTTGTGACCTTTACACCAATTAGTGAGGAAGCTATTGATATTGATCATGAAACTTGAGATCAAATTACTACCGAACCTCGTAGGTCAACCAGAGTAAAATCCGCCCCAGAGTGGTATGCTAATCCTATTCTGGAGGTCATGCTACTTGACCATGGAGAACCTATGAACTATGAGGAAGTGATGATGAGCCCAGATTCTGCAAAATGGCTTGAGGCCATGAAATCTGAGATGGGATCCATGCATGGGAACAAAGTATGGACTTTGGTTGACTTGCCCGATGATCGGCAAGCCATCGAGAACAAGTGGATCTTCAAGAAGAAGACTGACGCTGATGGTAATGTTACTGTCTACAAAGCTCGACTTGTTGCGAAAGGTTTTCGACAAGTTCAAGGGGTTGACTACATTGAGACTTCCTCACCTGTAGCGATGCTTAAGTCTGTCCAAATCATGTTAGCAATTGCCGCATTTTATGATTATGAAATATGGCAAATGGATGTCAAAACTGCATTCCTGAATGGATTTCTAGAAGAAGAGTTGTATATGATGCAACCAGAAGGTTTTGTTGATCCAAAAGGTGCTAACAAAGTGTGCAAGCTCCAGCGATCCATTTATGGACTAGTGCAAGCCTCTTGGAGTTGGAATAAACGCTTTGATAGTGTGATCAAAGCATATGGTTTTATACAGACTTTTGGAGAAGCCTGTATTTACAAGAAAGTGAGTGGGAGCTCTGTAGCATTTCTGATATTATATGTAGACGACATGTTGTTGATTGGAAATGATATAGAATTTCTAGATAGCATAAAAGGATACTTGAATAAAAGTTTTTCAATGAAAGACCTCGGTGAAGCTGCTTACATATTAGGCATCAAGATCTATAGAGATAGATCAAGACGCTTAATTGGACTTTCACAAAGCACATACCTTGATAAAGTTTTCAAAAAGTTCAAAATGGATCAAGCAAAGAAAGGGTTCTTGCCTGTATTACAAGGTGTGAAGTTGGATTAGACTCAATGCCCGACCATAGCAGAAGATAGAGAGAAAATGAAAGATGTTCCCTATGCTTCAGCCATAGGCTCTATCATGTATGCAATGTTGTGTACCAGACCTGATGTATGCTTAGCAATAAGTTTAGCAGGGAGGTACCAAAGTAATCCAGGACTGGATCACTAGACAATGGTCAAGAATATCTTGAAATACCTGAAAAGGACTAAGGATATGTTTCTCGTTTATGGAGGTGACAAAGAGCTAGTCGTAAATGGTTCCGTCGATGCAAGCTTTGATACTTATCCAGACGATTCTAAATTGCAAACCGGATACATGTTTATATTAAACGGTGGAGCTGTCAGTTGGTCCAGTTCTAAACAAAGCGTCGTGACGGGATCTACATGTGAAGAGGAGTACATAGCTGCTTCAGAAGCAGCAAATGAAGGAGTCTGGATGAAGGAGTTCATATCTGATCTAGGTGTCATACCTAGTGCATCGGGACCAATGAAAATCTTCTGTGACAATACTGGTGCAATTGCTTTGGCAAAGGAATCCAGATTTCACAAGAGGACCAAGAACATCAAGAGACGCTTCAATTCCATCCGGGACCAAGTCCAGGTGGGAGACATAGAGATTTGCAAGATACATACGGATCTGAATGTAGCAGACCCGTTGACTAAGCCTCTTCCATGAGCAAAACATGATCAGCACCAAGGCTCCATGGGTGTTAGAATCATTACTGTGTAATCTAGATTATTGACTCTAGTGCAAGTGGGAGACTGAAGGAAATGTGCCCTAGAGGCTATAATAAAGTTATTATTTATTTCCTTATATCATGATAAATGTTTATTATTCATGCTAGAATTGTATTAACCGGAAACATAATACATGTGTGAATACATAGACAAACATAGTGTCACTAGTATGCCTCTACTTGACTAGCTCGTTGATCAAAGATGGTAGTGTTTCCTAACCATAGACATGAGTTGTCATTTGATTAACGGGATCACATCATTAGGAGAATTATGTGATTGACTTAACCCATTTCGTTAGCTTAGCACTTGATCGTTTAGTATGTTGCTATTGCTTTCTTCATGACTTATACATGTTCCTACAACTATGAGATTATGCAACTCCGTTTTAACGGAGGAACACTTTATGTGCTACCAAACGTCACAACATAACTAGGTGATTATAAAGGAGGTCTACAGGTGTCTCCAATGGTACATGTTGGGTTGGCGTATTTCGAGATTAGGATTTGTCACTCTGATTGTCGGAGAGGTATCTCTGGGCCCTCTCGGTAATGCACATCACTATAAGCCTTGCAAGCAATGTAGCTAATGAGTTAGTTACAAAATGATGCATTACGTAACGAGTAAAGAGACTTGCTAGTAACGATATTGAACTAGGTATTGAGATACCGACGATCGAATCTCGGGCAAGTAACATACCGATGAAAAAGGGAACAACGTATGTTGTTATGCGGTTTGACTGATAAAGATCTTCGTAGAATATGTAGGAGCCAATATGAGCATCCATGTTCCGCTATTGGTTATTGACCGGAGACGTGTCTCGGTCATCTCTACATAATTCTCGAACCCGTAGGGTCCGCACGCTTAATGTTAGATGACGGTTATATTATGAGTTTATATGTTTTGATGTATCGAAGGTAGTTCAGAGCCCCGGATGTGATCATGGACATGACGAGGAGTCTCGAAATGGTCGAGACATGAAGATTGATATATCATATGACTATATTCGGACACCAGAATGGTTCCGGGGGTTATCAAATATATATCGGAGTACCGGGGGTTACCGGACCCCCCGGGAAGCTATTAGGGCTTATGGGCCTTAGTGGAAAGGAGAGAGGGAGGCCAGGAAGTGGCACGCGGCCCCCCTTGCCCAATCCGAATTGGGAAAGGGAAGGGGGCGGTGGCCCCCCTTCTCCTTCCTTCTCTCCACCTCCTCCTTCCCCCTTCTCCTACTTGGAATAGGAAAGGGGGGGCAAACCTAATTGGAGTAGGATTGCCCCCCCTTGGGCGCGCCCCTCCCCTTGGCCGTCCCTCTCCTCCTCCCCCCCCTTTATATACAGAAAAGGGGGGCACCCCATAGACACAACAATTCATCCTTGAGATCTCTTAGCCATGTGCGGTGCCCCCCTCCACCATAATCCACCTCTATAATATCGTACCGGTGCTTAGGCGAAGCCCTGCGTCGATAGAACATCATCATCGTCACCACGCCATCGTGCTGATGGAACTCTCCCTCAAAACTAAGCTAGATTGGAGTTCGAGGGACGTCATCGAGCTGAACGTGTGCTCAACTCAGAGGTGCCGTACGTTCGGTGCTTGGTCAGTCGGATCGTGAAGACATATGACTACATCAACCGCGTTGTGCTAACGCTTCTACTTTCGGTCTACACGGGTACGTGGACAACACTCTCCCCTCTCGTTGCTATGCATCTCCATGATCTTGCGTGTGCGTAGGAAGTTTTTTGAAATTACTACGTTCCCCATCAGGAAGCTATCGAGGCTATGAAGCACCCAAAGTGTTTTTGCAGTTCCACCAAAATCGAGCATCCCTGTTGGCACATATATTGAGAGAGTGAGATTATTGTAATAGTGGGACTAGTTGATAAAACATACACTAACAAATAGAAGCACCCTCTTTACCTTAATGGGTAAAGTTAGCAACATAGTAGTCTTGCTTAAAGAGAGGTATTACTTTATTTAATCAGTGCCAATTAGCTCAACACTCAAATCATTGCCATTTATCATAGGTTGCAAAGCTTTAACGTGCAAAGATAAAGGAGTTTCTCATGACAGTAGCACGATACAAATAGAGATGACATTAAACTAATATGGATGAAGGCCTTAGGCCTGTAACAACCTAAGAAAAAAAGCTTATTCATGTAGTCCCATAAGAGATGATAAAGCACTCACTGGAATCACTCAATAGTATATACTTTTGTGCACTTCAAATGTATGGTTGAAATCACTCTTGTTTACAAGTGTGAGATTATATCGAAAGATTAGCAAGAACTTCCAGCAGAGTTAAGCACTGGCTGGGATACAGTTCATTGTATTGTCTTATGTAGTTCCACTAAAATGTATGATTCTCACAACATGATCCCTGTTTGCACAAGTAGGAACAAGGTGAAACCTTCATTAGGTTAGTGAGAAAGGATAGGAAGACATTAGCATATTACTCAAACAATAGCATCCAATTCATGATGGAAAATACACAAAACATTGCCTCATTGAACCAATGGCAATAAATTGACATGCAAAACAATAGCACTATTATGTCATGACACTAATAATATTCCCTCCCTGCTCCATCACATGATTCACCTCCATAGACAAACATACACACGTACATGATTCAACATAAGGTCCTACTAAAGATTTGTTTAACTCCGACAGGAAAATTAGGCAGCAATAAATTAGTGGTACTTAAGTACTCCTAATTAATTTAGTGAGACCGCAGAAGTGGAAGGGCTCACTAGAGGATTGTCTCACATGTAAGGTAGTCATTGTCGGAGCCCTTGAATGGCCTTGACTGAGGCCTCTGGCTTCAGCAAGATCGCCTTGGCACAGTTTATTCTTCTTCTTCTTCCACTTCATGCTCTGTTTCTCTTTATCCTCACCAGTTGGTGAAACCAAGTACATGATTGGCCTTCTATTTCAGAATTGGTTTTGTCAGTGAGGGAGTACAAGTGTACTAGTAAAAAATAGCATTATTTTCTCATGGCAGTCGGAAAATAGAGATGAACACATGCATTAAATATCATTCTTACCTAAAGGAAGGTTATGGCACCAATATGGATGATGAGGATTGGAACACAGATCTCCCTTTGTGCAGTTCCACCGAAATGAATCAACTGTTCCATTCTGACATTCCAGTTAAACAGCACAAAAGTCACTTCTTTTAAGAAGAGTTTTGTGCAGTGCACCAAAAGGTCACAACAGCAACCAGGTGAATTGGATACCCTGTTTGCACAAAAAGGTACAAAGGAAACAGTCAGAGTCTCAAACAATTACAGGCAAAAACATTTGGCTAAACTTGGCATGGCTTATAACAGTGGCATGGATTTATTTTTACCAGGGACATTAGATTAAGAACAACTAAATATTTGGTATAAGGGCATGGGACAGTGGGTGCACCAGCACCATGTACGTAAATAGGGCCATAAAGTGGTGATTCATAGTTTGTTGCCGCGAGAAACAAACATCCAAGAAATATATTTGGGTTGGTCCCATTTTT
This sequence comes from Triticum aestivum, assembly GCF_018294505.1. Taxonomy (NCBI): domain Eukaryota; kingdom Viridiplantae; phylum Streptophyta; class Magnoliopsida; order Poales; family Poaceae; genus Triticum; species Triticum aestivum. Next base: position 387,101,233 of record NC_057807.1, on the reverse strand, counting down.
GTTCACTCTAGCCACCTACTCCTATGTGTGGATAGCAAATCTAGTCCTGGTCATACCACTGTGTACAGCATTACCCCTATATTTCCCTTTTCGACCAAGAGACCGGTTGGATGACCAGTCTATACTACTTTCACCCCCTTTCCTTCCTGTTTGTACCAAGTTCGATGTACATACTAAATTTCCCCACCCCCACTTTATTTCTTGTTTGAACCAAGTACTCCCTCCGCCCAGAATTACTTGTCATCAAAATGGATGTGTCTAGAACTAAAATACATCTAGATACATCCATTTCAATGACAAGTATTTTCGGACGGAGGGAGTACAAGATTCGACTCCATGAAGTAGCTTTACCTCTAACAATAGAAGAAAAAAAATAGGTGACGTTGGACCATCCGATTGAGAGGGGCTGAGAGGTAAAAAATGATGCACATGCAGTGACGTAGCGAGCTGGGGAAGTAGAGCTAAGGCGGTTTCAAATGAAGATATACGTGAAGGTCATCGGGATGTGGATAGGTGGGCGGCGGGAGGTCGGATTCGCCCACAGGAAACAACGAAGGGATCGGAGGACCTCCCGTGCCGGCGCTCGGCCAGAGAAAACGGTGCGACTGGCAGTGGGTCTCCTCCCTCGCTGTTGACGACGGCCTAAATGCTGCCCCTCCTCCTCTTCACCGGCGGAGGGGGATATGTCCGGATCTGTAACCAGCGGTGAGGATAGAAAGACAGTGTTTTTTGAAGGGAGAAAGACAGTTTTACCACCCCTATCTTGTTTAGATCTAGAGAGGATGAGAGTTTGTGAATAGAGCAACCCTAGCAAGCAAGCACGGAGGCTCCAACCTATATATACGTAGTGGGGTAGTTTTCCTTTTTCACTCCATCAAAACAATCGTTTAAAATTGTGTACTACATGCCAGGTCGTGGGTTTTTTAGTTGTTGATTGTTTTTTGAGATAGCTACCTGCTTGTTCCAAGTGGTGTTATGGTGTGCCAGGTCGCACTTTGTATCGTTCAAGTCTGGTACTACAAGTCCCTCCATTAAATGAACAACCACCCCCTTGTAAAAATTGTGAACAAGCCCACGGCTAAAATTAGCAGAAATGTGGGTTGCCCTAACATGCATCCATTCCTAAATATAAGTGTTTTTTATTAGCTACACCTAAGACAAGAATTTTTTTATTAGCAGTGAACCCCACATGTCATAGACACAAAAATTGTGGCAAGATTCCCTTAGGCAAACCAAAGTGTGTCTAACAATTTGAGCAACTCAAGTTAGGCAAGTGTGGCAAGTGTGGGAAAAATAATGTGGCAACATAAGACAAACATAGTAACAATCCAAACAGCCCCATAATTTTTTGTGACATGCATGCAAATTTGGTTAGTTAAATTTATAGTCAAAATTTGGCAAGGTGCATCAAATCAACACATGCAAGTATCAAAAGGAAAGTCACGGCATGCATGCATGCGTTGTACTCCATCTGTTTCCAAATATAAGACTTTTTAGAGATTGCAACAAGTGACTACTCCCTCTGTCCCATAATATAACAACGTTTTTGACACTAGTGTAGTGCCAAAAACGTTCTTATATTATGGGACAGAGGGAGTACATATGAAGCAGAATATGTCTACATACATCCGTATGTTGTAGTCCATTTGAAATATGTAAAAAGACTTATATCGAGTGCAGTGCTTGGATGTGTCGCGTCAACTCGTACAAGACCGAGAAATTTGATTACTACAACGCCCTCTCCCTCACGTACTGAGCTCCGGTGCCTTAACTGCACCTGCCTTTGGCTGCATGACAGGAGAGCCAACCACCTGTTGGGGCCACCTGTCATAGACGCAAAGGGAGGAGCCGTAAGTAGAAGCTTTCGCTACACGCTATCCCTCCCGCGGGAGGTGGACGGACATGCAGTAGTGGATTCGATACTGTAGAAGTAGGAGTAACATCATTGTTCATCTTCTCGAAGAGGCGAAGAGCCAAGCGCAACCCAAACGTGGTAGTTGCGAACGCTCGCGTGGTGCGGTGCCTTGGAGGATGCATATAGTAGCCAGGCTCTTGCATGAGACAAAATTGCTATTTGAGCCCACTATTGTAGTACTAGTACTTGCTACTCCCTCCATCTAGGTGAGTAAGTCGTTGAATTTGTATCCAAGCTTCCCTCATTGAATTGTTTAACAATTAAACTCCATCATCCATTGGTTGACACTCATTCTGCATAGGTCCACGTGCTTAGCACCATTTCCTCCTGGGGTCACCAATGTTTATTTTCTAATTAATAGCATTGCATGCAATGAACTAGCCACTGCAAGTCATTAAAAGCATGCACACCTCTCATCTCTTATTGGTTGATATGTCAAGAAATAAGAAACAAGGTAGAAGTTAATGCACCGCGCCTAAGTGTTTTGGGACTATTTGGTTTTCGTAAGATGACTTACACACCTAAACGGAGGGAGTAGTATAGCCCTGTAAACCGGAAAGGAGTATTTGCCTTTCTAGAGATTTCAACAACTGACTAGACTACACCCTCCTTCCGGTTTATAGGGCTCAAATCTCAAATCTCATGAACAAAGGCATTTTGCGATTGGAGGAATGTATCTCGTACTTTACAAAACTACCCTAATTAAACTCATGCATTAATTACATAGTTCTCTCATTTTCCTCTCCGCCTTGGTCGCGGTGCACAATATTGAGCACTCCTATATGACTAGCCGCTCTATCTACATGCAGGACATCAAACTAGCCACAGTGGGAGTAACTTAAGCAGTAACATCGATTCCAACTTAGCAAATTTGCTTATGTGTCAATGAGTTAATGAGGAAAGAGGTAGTTTGAGTAACTTAGCTAGTTACTGTAACATCACATGTCTCAATGCAATATGGGTCTATAACCTAATAAATAAAGCTTTGCATGTTACCACACTTATGTTACTACCCACTATGAAGGTAGTAATATAGTCTAGGGATATGTGTATGTTACTACACTACAAAAAAATACAGTTCCGTGATGATACATGTTTGTCACAGTAGGTCGCGTTTTTTGTCATGCATGTACATCCATGACGATTTTCTGACAGAATCAAGATAGTCATACCTGTGCTTTCGTAGAAGTGTTCCATGACATTACCAAAATTATCATCACGAAAGTGTCCACCTCCATGACGATAAATCGCGCGTCACAGAAGTGCTTTCATCAAGGGTGACCGACACGTGGCATCCACCGTAATGGAACGCCGTTAAGCTATCGGGTCGGGTTTTGGATCCGATAACCCGTTAACAGCCCCGACCAATGGGGATTTTCCACGTGTAAAATCATCATTGGTTGGAGGAAACACGTGTCGGCTCATCGTTGGGACATATGTCATCCACTCATTGGACAGAAGGCGCCTATGATACGTCGACACGTGGCACGGCCCAACACAGGCCCATTCCTGTGAAAAGGTTGGCCCGTTTGACTTGGTCAAAAGGTGGTGGGCCGGCCCATGGAAAGCATGTTAACGGTCTGTTTGCATATAGCCCATTTACAACCCGCTAAACCAAGGCCCGTTATGCCCTATCTGAATTAGGCCCAGTAGCGTCATCTCGGCCATCCAATATGATTCCAGCCCATTTTCACGCCCATGTATGGCCCATGACGTCTTTCGTCCCATATGAGGCCCTTTGTAACTATTGGCCTATTAACGGCCCATGGTGAAACTAGCCTGTAATGAACAGTGTATCACTTTACACCCGTTAACGGCCCATGGTGAAACTGGCCCGTAATGAACAGTGTATCACCTTAAAACCATTAACGGCCTGTTATTCCGTTCGGCCGTTTCCAGCCCATGTTATCTTTCAGCCTTCTCAGAGCCCATTTATTCTTGGGCTCATTTCCAGCATTCGTTTACTTATGGCCCGTTACTGTCATTTTCTGCTTGTGCGCCAAATTCAGCCCGTGGTTACAGTCGTTTGTGGTCTGTTAATACGTTGGGCCATTTTCATAGCGTCATCAAATATGGCCTATTAATGATGGCCCGTTATGGTCAGCCCATGAACGGATGATTCCAACTCTAGCCTGTTTACGGCCATAATGCGGTCTGTTTAGCCCATGTTTGGCCAATCGATCACACGACCTGTATAAGGCCCATTGATGATACGGCCGGGGGAAGGCCCATTGTTTCTACGGCCCGTAGAAGGCCCATTGTTTCTACGACCCGTAGAAGGCCCATTGTTTCTACGGCCAGTAGTAGGCCCACTGTCACTACAGTAAATATTAGCCCATGGTTATTGTGGCCTAGTTTTAAAAAATAGGTTATTGTAGCCACTAGCAAACCGCGGAAAGAGAACTGCAATGACTACAAGAAAACAAATAAACAAGATAACAAGGAAATAAATAAGCAAGCAACTAACGCTAGGCTATCACGGCTATTACACATATTACATCCACTGGGCATCAAAGTTCGCCACCAGTGCAAATATAGGGAACAAAGCAGCATATCATATACACTGGTTGTCAAAGTTGGCGACCAGCGCAAATAAATGCCGCAGCAAAGCAAATCCGGAACTGAAACCACTTCAGAAGATCTCAAGAAACAAGATCCTGGGTACCCATAATGTTGGCAAGATGCTTAGCAAGCTTATTAACTTTCTCTTGTTTGGCGCTTAAATCCTCCAGCGCTTGTTGTTGAACCAGGAAATATGCATATGAATTCTATAGGGACTTCCTCAGTCCTTCATCTTCCTGTCGCAGCACATCTGATCGATGTCTTTCAACTTGAAGTTGAGACTCAAGAAGACGAACTGATTCAGGCAGTGAGTTCGAAGAGGTTGTGCCAGCAGTAGTGGCCAGTAACTCGAACACTACATCAAGACATGACTTTTGGGTTCTCTCACTGTCGTCAAGATAGTTTTTATCAGCTTTCTTGTAGACCAACAGGGATGTCTCACTATCTTGAACCTTATCTGCATTACTTCCTTTACCATTGGATAACGCGGTACTGTTCTCCAATATTTTGTCCGCATTCTAAAAGAGAAACAAGCAGACACATCACATGTTTACCATGTTGTATATGAAACTCATTTTGGTAAATGAGTTCAGTAGTAAAGTGGATAGGATAACAACATGAAACAAACATATATCTATGTACCATGGTCACTTTATGGTCTATATCATTCTAGTTTTTGTTGCCAAATCAAGATAGAGACACAGTTCAAATAATATTTGTTCACGACAAAGCAAAACAGACAGAATATAGGTGTGGGTAACTATAGACCAATAACAACACTTGTAATGTGGATGACATGAGAACATAACTGTTTATTCAATTGAAACTGAAATCAACATAGAGCGGGTTACAACAGCAAACCAGTTAAAGAAACAGGTTTAAAACATACCTGTTGCGCCATTGGAGTTTCAATTCCATCCTTCAAATTTGAAAATAGTTGGTATGAGTAAATACAGTAATGCAAGAACAAAGTAGTATGAACCATAGCTACAGAACCTGACCTGAGAACAAATCTTCTTCTCCTTTAAGCGTTGAGTTGGGATTCAGAGTGGTGGTCATCGTGCTTTGGGCACTGCAGTTCCCTTACTAACTGCTCGTGTTTGGGTGCTCTTTGGTGGAGACGGTGTTGTGTCAACTGGAACTGGGTTACTATCTGCCGGGGTTGGGGTTAGAAGGGGTGTAGCTGGTTCTCTGTCCAACTAGGTAGGGGTACAATCTACAAGAGTCTGGGTTATGTGTGGTGGATCTGGTCCTTGGGCAAGTACAAACGTGGTTCTATCTGCCTCAACTGGTAGCACTATCTTTTTCTGAAGATAGTGTTGTTACTCCCTTAGATACTTCCATCATGTTGTCCAATTCAAATGGCTAATAAACAAGAAAATTAATTGAAAGTATAGAAATTGTATGATAGACAGGTGCAATGGATAGTGGGGAATAAAAGAGGGCATGAAATAATTCATATTTATGTTGTCTAACCAAACAGGATAGCATGACACAATTTCACATATATGATGGCTAACTAAACATGATAGCATGAGACAATTTCACAATATGATGGCTAACTAAGAAAGATGGAAAGACATAGTTCAAAATATGAGACTATGTAAACAGGATGACATGACATAACTATATAATGTGTTTATTAAATAGGTTGGCATGCCATAATTCACATACATTCATGGATAGAATGCCATAATTCAAAATATGATGAATGTAAACACTAAACTAGATGAGATGGTATAACTCTATGATGTCTTTATTAAATGGGTTGCCATGCCATAATTCAGATATATGATGTGTATGTACTATGTAAACATGATGGCATGATATAATTCAAATATATGATTTATATAGTAAGCAAGTTAGCAGATGGCAATCCATATATGATGTAAAAACTAAGCAATGCAAGACAACATGCTTGACATGGGTAATATAACCCTGCCAAGTTTGAGCATAGACCTCAGCGGGGAAATAGGTCTGCTCATCAGTCTCTGAATCCTCCTCTGAGGAGCTCTCTGTAACCAACAAGATGTCTGCTTCAGCATGTAGCATTGTCTGCTCTGAATACCTTGTTTTCACTCTAGATACTTCCATCACCGCTTCAAATGGCTGATGCACAGGAAGAGTAGTTGAATATACAAATGTTGTCGACAAATGGAACATGTAATACAAAAAATGATAGCATGATATAATTCATATACATGATGATTGGCTAAGCACCATGGCATTGCATAATTCACATATATAATGCCTTTGCAACAAGATAGCATTGTATAATTCACATATATAATGTCTTGCAACAAGATGGCAATGCATAATTCACATATGTGGTAATTAGACACTGAACAGGTGGCATTCACACAAAGCATGTCTAAACTAATCAAATGACATAGCAATGCGAGACACCATACGCACGATATGAGAAACATAACCCGACCAAGTTAGAGCATACACCTCGGGGGGGAATAAGACTGGTCATCTGTCTCTGAATCCTCCTCTGAGGAGCTATCCGTAACCAGCGAGATATGCGCTTCATCAGATAGCATAGTCTGCTCTGAAGACCTTGTTTTCACTCCAGAATTTGCCATCACCGTGTAAAATGGCTGATGCACACGAAGAGCAGTTGAATGTACTAACATTGTTGACAAATATAATATGTAACGAAAAAAGGATGGCCTGATATAATTTACATATAAGATGACTGGCTAAGCAGGATGACATTGCAAAATTTACATATATGATGTCTGGATAAACAAGATGGCGTTGCATAATTCACATAAATGATGAATAAAATAAACAAATGGCATTCGCACAAAGGGTGTCTAAACTAAGCAGATGACATATTTGATGTATAAAGTAAGCAATGCAAGACACCATATGCATGATATAACCAACATCAGCATGCCAAGTTAGAGCGAAGACCTCAGGGGGCAAATAGGAGTTGTCTTCTCTTTCTGAATCCCGCTCAGAACAGATATCTTCCTCTCGATTAAAATCTGAAATGCATGGAGGGGGGCAGCCTTTGCGCCTACCATGGAGCGACGTTTGCATGAAATTTTATTGCCACGCAAGGCTTGTCTCTTTTTCTGTACATGTTCAGTTCCATTGTTTACAATAACTGTCATGCATAGGAATAAAACATAGTGAGATTATGTAAGGAGTGCATGCAGAAATCCAGGAGTGCATGCAGAAATCCAGAGTGATGGTAGCAACCTGTGGATAGACCCAAAACCAATATTAGCAGGCAGATAATGGCTTCAGTTAAAAAATACAGATAATGGCTTCTTTACTGTTTGCTTCCCACCCAACATGAAACTCATAGTAGACACCAGAGATTAACCATATAGTAGATAGATACTATTGATAGCGGCCCCGATATGTACCCCACAACCATTTAAAAACTCAAGTTTGACCATTAGTTTGGAGCTGACTCAGAGTCTAATCGGTGAACAGGAAGATAAAGTAGCATGTAATATTAAGTGATGCATAACCTAAGCAGACACGAAAGAGTGCGACCTCTCTTGCGGACCCGTGTAGTCCTCGAGGTCATCTGCTCGGTTGATGATCGTAATGCAGTTTTCATGGCTGCCCGCGGCGGGGAAGAAGATCTAAGGCGGCAGAAGACAGTCTGGAGGCAGGATCCTTGCTGTGCCGGACCTTTCTATCGTTGGAGCAGCTGAGCTGGGGTGGACGACGGTGCAGCAGGAGCGGGAAAAACAACGCAAGGTTTTCTTTGACAACTATCTGTAAGAGAAGTAATTCTGTAAGGGCTCGTTTTAATTGGAGGATTCCAACAATGCAGGGATAGGAAATACACAGGAATAGGATAGGAATGCACGTGCAAAACGGAGAATTTAAAAACATAGGATTTCTGCCAATCTGGGTGTTCGATTCACAACAATTGGAAGATCACAGGATGCAAAGAAGTATGGCGAGATTAAGTCAAACCGCAAGAAAATGTACGGTTATAATGCTTGTATGCTACTATATCTTAGTCTTGTGCTCAATGAATAGGAATTTGAAAAGGAGGACAAGTGAAAATTAAAATTCCTACATTTTTTCTTTCAAGGAGACACTAAAGGAACAAATCCGTCTGCTCAGTGGACAATATATATAACATGTAGAGTAAAAAAGAGATGCAACAAGTGTACAACCTCTTTGGCGAAGCCATGTTGATCTCCGTGTGATTGGGTTGGCCGGTGAGGATGCTCCGGCTGACTCTGCTGTCGGAGGAGGGGAAGAAGATCTTAGGCGTCTGGAGATGGAGCCCGAGGTACTGCTCCGCTATGATGGAGGGTTTCGTCGTTGGAGCAGCTCTGGTGAGTTGTACGACGCCGAGGCTCAAGCAGGACAAGAGAGACAACGAACAATGTTAACCTGACTGGACTTCTAATAGCATCTCCAATACATGATGTAAAATACATAACCACAAAGTGCTAGATGTAAAATACATCAGCCGCTCATCTCTGAACTTAATTGTCGAAACTGAATTTAACTGTCGAAACTGAACTTAACTATCGAAACTGAACTTAACTGTCGAAACTGAATTTTCCTGTCGAAGCTAAAGTCACTAGCAAGGTGAGGCTACAGGTCGGTCGACTGACTTTTTCATCTCTGGTCAGTCGATTTTGCAGCCGTTGGATACGAAATCAAGGGCCTGCGGTTCATCTTCAACCTCCACCCCCTTGAGCTGCCAGCCACCACCGGCCAAACAGCAACCCCCCGCTGCCCGTGGCCGGCGGTGCGCTGCCCCGCCCGCCCCGAAAACACTCCCCACC
>NC_057807.1:387086968-387091658 GCF_018294505.1 Triticum aestivum | reverse complement strand
CAAAAGTCAATTCAGTCGACTGAAGTGTAGCTAAATCGGAGCAGCGTCGCAAGCAAGAGCAAGAGCGAGAGCAACAGCGCGAGCAAGAGCAATAGCAAGAGCAGACCAGACAGGGGACCGAGAGAAAGAGCAGAGCAGCAGCGCGAGCGAGAGCTAAAGCACCAGCAGCTCCTACTGATGTGTACGTCGCCGCCGAGGGAGCGAAGCCGTGGAGGAAGTTGCCGGCGACGCCGCTGTGGATGGAGCTGCGCCGTGTCGGCTCGGGACCGAGCGCCGGCAGCACCGTGAGATCGAATCAAGAAGAAAATGCGGCGATTAGTGTACAACCTGTTTGGTGGCACCGATTAGGCCGCAACTTCATCCGAGGAAACAAAAATGATGATGCTCTTCCGGTGGTGCAGGTGAAGACGGCGGTGTGGGAATGGAGGTGGCGCAAAATACGAGGGGAACGTCGGGCAGCTCCTTGGAGGTGGAGGATGGGGTGGCTAAACCGGCGGGACGAGATCGACGACGGATCCTCATCCGGTACAGTGGATGAGGGACGTCGAGGTGTTGCTGTGGACGACATCGTCAGGGAAGAGGCTCCGGCTGGGTGGCGGACGGAGCAGGGTGTGGGGTTTCATCGCGGGTTTTCGCGGCTTCGGTGTACGAATGGGTGGGCGGATGAGATGGCATTGGGGAACCATGGATTAGGGACACGCTTGTCTGAAATGTGGGGTAAGTTATGAAAGTACGCCCCCCCCCGATTTGAGGTGGTTCTTTCGGTTCAGGGGTACCACGGACATTTCGTGTGTCGGGATTTCACAGGAGGTGGGAGTTTTTGTGCGCGTTGTAATTTCAGAATAGCAAGGCACGGGTTGAGATGGAGGGAGTTGTCGGAGCACAATGAGACATAGATATATCTTAAATATTTCGAGCTAACAAGGCGCGGATTGAAATTTCCGGACAAGCCTAACGTGTACTGTACCAAATCAATGCGCACTACAAATGCCATTCAAAACTTTGAATTCATGTTATGTTCAATTAAGATATTTCGCTACGTGTATAATGCATGCAACCTACTACTCAAATGAATGTTTTAGTGCATTCCAAACGTATATACCGCTTCAATATGAACTAAATTTAAATTTGTTTCTCTATTTGAATAAAATCTACAGTAATGATTGTTGTGAAGTAAAAGCATTTGAATTCGTTTCTATGTTTGGATAAGATCTACAATCATCATTATTGTCAAGTTAAACCATCATTTGTGTATTATCTTCACAGCACACCACATGATTAGTCGATTAGTCTTGAGTTACATATGAACTATGTGTACTATATGAACTCGAACTCGATTTTTTGAATCCACTTTATTTTGATTTCAAATCACATTACATTTCTAGCTCTAGCTAGATCTTCATAATCTAAACCATGTCTCATACGTATAATGTGTTTATCACATTATGTATGGTGCCCCGCCCCCTATGCCTACAAGTATTTAGATGTGAGTTGCAAACACCACACATTACCACAAATTCAAATAAAATGTGAGAATGTTCGATATATAGTATTTTTTAGATTGTTCGATATTTAGTTGTAAGCTGCAAACGCCACACATTATCACAAATTCAAATAAAATGTGAGATTGTTTGATGTATAATATGGTTTAGATTGTTCGGCATTTAGCTGTGAGTTGCAAATGCCATGCATTATCACATTATGGTATAACATGTGCACATCACGTGTATCACCGCTATATTCATGCATGCAATGTTTAAAACACTATGATCTCCTATTCAAATATATGAATCCGCTTTCATATCAAATTATGATCTTTGTTAGTCTCTTACACCCACACAATCCTCTAACCTTTGTAGCTACCACTAACTTTCTCTCGTGCATGCACACGCCCTCCTCGCCCTCCCCCTCCCTGGACATTCTATCTCCGGGCACATTCATTATTTTTCTTTAGTTCGTTCTCCCAGAGTCTCCACAACTCCTTTCCGACACACACCAATCGATAAACCTCTCCAGCGATGCCTGCCTACAACATACACACACACCTTCAATCTCCTCCTTTATGTGTCCTTGCCTCGTGTCTCTCATACGGTCGCACACACATGTGAAATCTCGCCCCTCTTTTCATCTATCTCACAACCGCACACTCCTCCCACTATCTAGCTAGTAGTTGGTCCTCTCACACCACCTGTAGCGACCCGACCTCAGACGGTCAAGCCTCTGTGTTACTGTGCCATCCCTGGATCAGTATGCTGGCACACACAGTACATCAATGTATATATATCAAAGTGCAATCACATGTATAAATAACGTAAAATGATATATACCTCATAATACTCAGCGGAAACAATCAAACGGGTGCGGAGTCCCATCAACGCCATCGGCAGGTTGAGTGTAGACCGTAACCCTGTATCGTAATTCTTACTCGTCGAGGAAATATCTGCAACATGATACGTTGCAGCCGTGTAGGTCAGTACATTGAATGTACCGGCAAGATCACAATAAAAAGAACAGATGATAAAACTATACTATATGCATTATGGCTTTGTGGCTCTGTATCTGAATTTTGTTTGCGTAAAAGCTGGTTTTATTTTACCTACATCAAAGGCAAAAGTGAAGTCTGTACTATGGAGTTTTCTATCATGACATGGTTCCGCCAACCGATGTCTCATAGCCCAAAATCATCATAGGTTGCCCAGAATTAAGTTATCAGTCCAGTGTTGAGAGTTCCGAGATAGATCCAAGTCCAGATGCTCAAATTGTCCGTAACCGGGGACACGGCTAATCGATTAGGTTATAACCCTCTGCAGAGGTTTGTACACTTTACCCGCAAGATTCGATCCCTCTCTTTACGTTCTCGCACTTCAGGGTGTTTGAGAACAAGATGACCGAAACATGGTCTTCCAAAGAGTTCCTCTGACCACTGTCCGGTACCCATCCGTCCTACCGTAGTTCTACATCTGCTAGTACCGTCCCAGCCAGAGTCACAACTAAGGTCAACCAAGCCAGAGCCCATAATGACTTGCGGTTGCACAGGTAAGCTTCCGGGCGTGAAGTATTCTTCCGTCTCTTTGAGTCTGGGTGAAGCTTTCCGCAAGATGTCATGGCGCTTCTCCATGCATCCCGGCCAACCACTGGGTTCTCCAGGGTGCCCGTCAACCGTCCTTCACCCAGTAGTGTGTATTGAAATCCTGTCTCGAGTCTTGAAGTCTTGAGGTCTTGAATAGGCAGTCCTTGCAGATTCCATCATGGAGTTGTCGTCATTGACGTAGAATCCTCCCTTCTCACATCACTCCCGAGCACTCATACCAAACCCCGTCTACTATAGCGTAGCATTAAAATAAATAACGTCCCGGGCTTGGTAACAGGGTGATGGGTTCCTACCTCATGCATACTACTCAACTACAAGAATTTCAATAACACTACTGAGGGGTGGTTGCAATGGTGCCACTAAATGCAATAAAACATAGGTAAGAAAAGCATGGTCAAAGTGAACTTGCCTGGTTGACGATCTTCGAAAAAAACTAGGGTTTCGTAGTAGCAATCTTCGCACTCCGGAAATTCTACCGAGGCAAACAATAACTATAATAAGCACATAGCAATAGGATCACATAACACAACATAACAAAAGTAATATAACACAACAAACAACCAAAACTCAAATCCAAAAGAAAAACTCAAATAAAGGCCACTCAAAGTTTTCCCTACTTCAAACAATAACAAAAATAGTTTTATATAATAAAAATTTCTTAATATAACCTAATCATGGTTTTAGGTTAACTTAACAGAAAAGGTTTCACTAAGCAACTAGGAGCAAAAAGAATTAATTAAAAAGCTATTATAAAACTCATTTTAGGCCTAATCCAATTTCTATTAAGAAAAATAATTTAAAACTTTTATTAGTTATAAATAAAAGTTCATCTACTAGAATGACAGAAACTAACCTAGAATAACTAATCACAAGTTAAAAATAAATTAATTTACTAATTAATTAATTAGGAAAACAGGAACTAGTTAATTAATTAGGATTAATAGGATTCTGTCTAAAACTAATTATTTATTAATCCTAAAATACCCAAGTTAATTTCTAGGGTTTGGCACTGTCAAAATAAAGTGATGACAAAAAGAATCATGCAAAAATAATTTTTTTTAACTAAAGTTATAGCAGATTTACTATTCTGACTAAAACTAAAATAAAGCAATTTTAATTATTTTTGACATAGCTAAATATATATTTTACAGAAACTACATAAAATTTGCAATCCAACAAAAAAAGAATCACTCAAAAATACTAAACAGAATAAAAGATATACATTTTCGAAAACAGAAACTATTCGGCTAAAACAGAAAATCAAAATAAAAAGAAAAAGGCCTAATGGGCCTATACTGTGCCCTGTGCGTTAGATAGCCTAAACGGGCCCTAGGTTTAAACTAAACGAACCGGGCCTAAAATAAAAACCTAAACTAAAAAAAACTAAACCGATCGGAACCGGCCGGTTTTCTAAATAAAACCTAACCCTTCAGGGTTCTAATCCTAGCCCTAGATCTAGGATCGGACGGTGGGGGGTGATGCCGGTGACTTACCGGACTCCGGCGACGGCGGCGGCGGCGCCGAAAGTGCGTCGGGGCGTCTGGGCGTCGGGGAGCTCCGGCGACTCGTCGGGAAGATGCGCACGAGGTCGGGGAGGGG
>NC_057807.1:387085603-387086958 GCF_018294505.1 Triticum aestivum | reverse complement strand
AATTAAGTTATCAGTCCAGTGTTGAGAGTTCCGAGATAGATCCAAGTCCAGATGCTCAAATTGTCCGTAACCGGGGACACGGCTAATCGATTAGGTTATAACCCTCTGCAGAGGTTTGTACACTTTACCCGCAAGATTCGATCCCTCTCTTTACGTTCTCGCACTTCAGGGTGTTTGAGAACAAGATGACCGAAACATGGTCTTCCAAAGAGTTCCTCTGACCACTGTCCGGTACCCATCCGTCCTACCGTAGTTCTACATCTGCTAGTACCGTCCCAGCCAGAGTCACAACTAAGGTCAACCAAGCCAGAGCCCATAATGACTTGCGGTTGCACAGGTAAGCTTCCGGGCGTGAAGTATTCTTCCGTCTCTTTGATTCTAGGTGAAGCTTTCCGCAAGATGTCATGGCGCTTCTCCATGCATCCCGGCCAACCACTGGGTTCTCCAGGGTGCCCGTCAACCGTCCTTCACCCAGTAGTGTGTATTGAAATCCTGTCTCGAGTCTTGAAGTCTTGAGGTCTTGAAGAGGCAGTCCTTGCAGATTCCATCATGGAGTTGTCGTCATTGACGTAGAATCCTCCCTTCTCACATCACTCCCGAGCACTCATACCAAACCCCGTCTACTATAGCGTAGCATTAAAATAAATAACGTCCTGGGCTTGGTAACAGGGTGATGGGTTCCTACCTCATGCATACTACTCAACTACAAGAATTTCAATAACACTACTGAGGGGTGGTTGCAATGGTGCCACTAAATGCAATAAAACATAGGTAAGAAAAGCATGGTCAAAGTGAACTTGCCTGGTTGACGATCTTCGAAAAAACTAGGGTTTCGTAGTAGCAATCTTCGCACTCCGGAAATTCTACCGAGGCAAACAATAACTATAATAAGCACATAGCAATAGGATCACATAACACAACATAACAAAAGTAATATAACACAACAAACAACCAAAACTCAAATCCAAAAGAAAAACTCAAATAAAGGCCACTCAAAGTTTTCCCTACTTCAAACAATAACAAAAATAGTTTTATATAATAAAAATTTCTTAATATAACCTAATCATGGTTTTAGGTTAACTTAACAGAAAAGGTTTCACTAAGCAACTAGGAGCAAAAAGAATTAATTAAAAAGCTATTATAAAACTCATTTTAGGCCTAATCCAATTTCTATTAAGAAAAATAATTTAAAACTTTTATTAGTTATAAATAAAAGTTCATCTACTAGAATGACAGAAACTAACCTAGAATAACTAATCACAAGTTAAAAATAAATTAATTTACTAATTAATTAATTAGGAAAACAGGAACTAGTTAATTAATTAGGATTAATAGGATTCTGTCTAAAACTAATT
>NC_057807.1:387078802-387085275 GCF_018294505.1 Triticum aestivum | reverse complement strand
TGGAGTGTCATGTTTGCTCCTCTCATACTTTTGATCAAGTATTTATCAGGCATAGTTTTTGAAATGTTTCCCACATGCCAAAGTTTGAAATTCAAATTCAAAACTCAAAATTTGAAAGAGGGTTTCAAAGCACTTTCAAATGATTTTCAACTTGATTCATTATAACTTCCAACTCCTATTTCACATAATTGAAGAAGTCATCTTATCTTCCCTCATGAATATCATTGAGTTGCATAAAGCTTTGAATTTGAAATCTTCCCAAATGAAATTCAAATCTTTTTCCAAAACCCTATTCATTTAAAAATGAAGGAAGTCATGTCATCCTCACTCTAGGCTTTGGTGTTGGTATGAATTTGAATCCATTGGGATCAAAAGGCAAAGGGGAAAGTTTTGGGAAAGTCATTTCATTCCCTCTCATTCAACTTTCAAAAGTTTCAAATTTCACTCAGTTTCACTCAATCCATCAAACCAACAATCAGACAATCAAGCATAGTTATTTATTTAATATAACATTCCAAAATTTAGAATTTTGGGATGTTACAAACCTACCACACTTAAAATGAATCTCGTCCTCGAGATTCGAAGAGGCTAGCAAGAAAAGGGTAGGGGTTGGGGGTCTTCTAGCAAGAGTTTTGGTCAGAAAGGTCAGGGGTGCTACCACACTTAAAAACAAGGTCATGGTTCCAATAAACTCAGATATTTCCTCTGGAGGGCTGACAATGTATGTCTCTTCACATATCTTACGATAGCTCCTTCATTAAAGCTCTTCTGTCAGAAGCATAGAGTTTTCCTCAAAAGCTTGGGTCGGTTCGTCAAAGTTGAAGTTCGTCCGAGACTGGATCTTCTTAGCTGATAGGTCTGTGTCCACCCTAAACAACTATCGAAACACTCATGGTGGTATTCCATTAATGGTTTCTCCTGCAGAAAACGGCTCTGGGTTGAACTTCACCGTTTATCCTACGATTTGCAACGGTTGCCTGTAAAGGGTTCCATCGTCCTACCATTTTATGGTTTAAGCAAGGCTTCAACGAGCGTCGTCACTTTACTATGGGTAAGTCACTCATATTTTACCATCCCATATAGCAAAGCGAACAATAAGGGTAAGTCGGTATGGTGATCAATCCATCCCGCACCCAAATCATTACCTTGTACATGGTTTAGCGAATCTCGCATTCTAACACTCGGTCATCCTCACAAGCATTGCAGAATTTCTCTTGTCGACGAACCAAGTTCGAAAAAAATCCATTGATTCTGCAGGCCAAAACAAACATCTATTGTTCCTTATCAACTCTCAGGTTTTGCGTAAACTCCTACAAAACATATGCTGATTGGATCACTGATTCTTCCAAATGTACTCCTTTATCAAGGGTACATCTGTTCCTTCTCAAAATCCTGGGCCTGTGGGTTATGGCCCACTTCAGCACTAGTGCAGCTTTAACTCATCCTTGGAGTAACTCTCATGTTACACCTCCTTTGAATCCAGTAGTATTCTGTTTTCTTCATACCATCATATCAAAACAAATCTCCAACTCATTTTGTTCAGCTTCCTTCTATGGACCGTCATGAATAACACATTTCTTTCTTCATTGATCTTGTGGCTTTACAGAGTACTATGACCAAAATAAAGTGCACATAAAATCTCATTAATCTCATATCAAATTTTCGTAAATCCAAATTCCAAAAAGTACTTGTTACAAATGCTGCCACCCACATGATTTGGTATGGTCAGACATTACTTCCACTTTATTTATTTATCCTCCTCGAGGATTCTTCAGTCCCACTGGAATTGTGCGACATGAGCCTTGAAATCTTCAATCTTCTGTTTCATCATGGTGGCCTTGAGCTTCACCTCCATCATCTCCGTATGCACTTCGCTTAGGTATTCCTGAGTATGACGGAGTCTTGCTTCTAGTATTTCTCCGATCTGACGTATGGCTTCCATGGCTGCTTCACGAACAGCATCGAAGAAAGTTGCTTGTGGCACACGTGAAATGAAGAAGTAATGCCCCATCCTCTTTGGGCAAACTCCTTTCAAATGGTGGAGGTGTACCTCCACATACCAAAGTTCCACTCCCTTTTGCAGGAAGGGGTAGCCTTTGTAGACTGCATCTCCTTCAAGGTGAATATGCTTCATCATGTCCTTCAAGATCTTCGGGTAATCATGATCACTTGTCAGGGTCATGATCGTTTCAGGACCCTTAAGGAAAGACTCGTAAAGTGTCGTCATCTGCAGTTTGTGAAACAAAAATGATGCTCAGAGTAAGGTACTTATCTCCTGGGCACTCATTCATATCATCCAAACAAAACGTCAATCTTAATTCCAATTTCCTGTTTATGCATCACAACTCACTTTCTTCCATGTTCATCTCGAATATTAATTTCCAAGATAAAATATGACAACTCCTTGAAGTTTTTCAGCATGTGACATTACAACTTTATTGAGTCATGAACTATTACAATCTCAGGGTAATCTATTACATAACTCAACTTATTGAGCTCATGAAAATGAAATTGCTTTCTACTACTCTTATTATCCATAATCAAAATTCCAACTACTCAACTCCAGCTTTCGTCTTGTCGAAACATTTAGTAGCATAATGTCCTACTGCCTTGCAGCGAAAACAAATGACTTTCGATAAGTCTTTGGGCGTCTTGGAGGTGGTGCCTGCTCCTTGAGTTCCTTGCTTCCTTTCGGGACAATGATTGGCATAATGCCCTACGTCCTTACATTCAAAACAGGTGATATGGCTCTTGTCCCTATTTGCAGAAATTGGGTTGTTCTGAGGGTGTCTTTGTTTTCTCTTCCTGGTTTTCTTCGTTCTGATCAAACCTTCTATTCCTTGTGGGTCAAACTCTATTGCTTCTGTCGGGAAGTATCCCGGATACTCTTTTCTTTCCTTGGTGCAATACTGTGAAAAATGTCCTTCTTCTCCACATGAATAGCAGGCATTGGAGTAAAATCTGTTGAGACCTTCTCCATCCAGGTCTTCAACACTTTCATTCATTACTGGTTCTTCTAGGTCTTCCTTGAGGGCTTCTTTCATTCCATCTTCCTGCTTCGGAATAGTTCGTTGCACCGTGGAGTAAAAGTGACACTGCACCGGGTAGTGGGTGGTTCCTTCACACAGGAAGCAAGTCACCTGGCTAGTTCGGCATTCCTCAGCTGGGTGTTTCTCCTCACAATGAGGGCATCCATCCTTGTGTTCTTCCTGGGTGTGTCCTATTTCTCCACAAATCCTGCAGGCACAAGGTTTATTTCCTGGTGTATCATGGTGCTTCCGGATAAGACGTGATCTCAACAGGGTCTTCTTGAAATCCTCCCAAGTTCTTGCTCCATTAAATCCATGTATGGCTTGATGCATGTTCCACCAGGTTGCAGCACTTTCTGTAAAGTACTGAAGAGCATATTGAACCTCATACTTCCTTGAAACCAAATTGCTCCCGAAGTGATTTTCCATGTTCTGCATCCATAGCTCTGCCTCGGGCTGAGTCTTCGGTCCAGAGAATATCAGTCCAACTTCATTCATCATCTATGGGGTTCAAGGGTTTTAGGGTGAGATGAGAGAGAGGTGGGGAGGGATATACACACAATACAAACAATAATTTTTGAAGAAACAAGTTTTATTTTGGGGCTGTCGGAAAACATCAAACAAGTGACAGCTCACAAATCATCGCTTCCAACGTAGGTGTATAACAGGGGTTTGGTCTTCTAAAGGTCTAATAATTCTTCAGATCCTTTCAAGTCTTCGGAGTCTTCAACTGTTCTAGCTTCTAATACATGGTGAATTACTCTGAAGAGGTCATCAGTTCTCCGATATCAAATCCTTCTTGGAGCGTCTTCAGTTGATCTTCCGTGTGGTCAAAAGGGAAAGGTGTATATTCTAACTATCTGAGGTCAGAGGGACTATTTGATAAAATCAGAAAAGACGAGAAGTAAAGGATCCTTTTGAAAATAAAGTTTTAGAGATTTCCTGTCCTAGGGCTTTTCCGGTTTCTAGGGTCACGTCCTACAGTCAACATGTGCTCTGATACCATTTCTGTAGCGACCCGACCTCAGACGGTCAAGCCTCTGTGTTACTGTGCCATCCCTGGATCAGTATGCTGGCACACACAGTACATCAATGTATATATATCAAAGTGCAATCACATGTATAAATAACGTAAAATGATATATACCTCATAATACTCAGCGGAAACAATCAAACGGGTGTGGAGTCCCATCAACGCCATCGGCAGGTTGAGTGTAGACCATAACCCTGTATCGTAATTCTTACTCGTCGAGGAAATATCTGCAACATGATACGTTGCAGCCGTGTAGGTCAGTACATTGAATGTACCGGCAAGATCACAATAAAAAGAACAGATGATAAAACTATACTATATGCATTATGGCTTTGTGGCTCTGTATCTGAATTTTGTTTGCATAAAAGCTGGTTTTATTTTACCTACATCAAAGGCAAAAGTGAAGTCTGTACTATGGAGTTTTCTATCATGACATGGTTCCGCCAACCGATGTCTCATAGCCCAAAATCATCATAGGTTGCCCACAATTAAGTTATCAGTCCAGTGTTGAGAGTTCCGAGATAGATCCAAGTCCAGATGCTCAAATTGTCCGTAACCGGGGACACGGCTAATCGATTAGGTTATAACCCTCTGCAGAGGTTTGTACACTTTACCCGCAAGATTCGATCCCTCTCTTTACGTTCTCGCACTTCAGGGTGTTTGAGAACAAGATGACCGAAACATGGTCTTCCAAAGAGTTCCTCTGACCACTGTCCGGTACCCATCCGTCCTACCGTAGTTCTACATCTGCTAGTACCGTCCCAGCCAGAGTCACAACTAAGGTCAACCAAGCCAGAGCCCATAATGACTTGCGGTTGCACAGGTAAGCTTCCGGGCGTGAAGTATTCTTCCGTCTCTTTGAGTCTGGGTGAAGCTTTCCGCAAGATGTCATGGCGCTTCTCCATGCATCCCGGCCAACCACTGGGTTCTCCAGGGTGCCCGTCAACCGTCCTTCACCCAGTAGTGTGTATTGAAATCCTGTCTCGAGTCTTGAAGTCTTGAGGTCTTGAATAGGCAGTCCTTGCAGATTCCATCATGGAGTTGTCGTCATTGACGTAGAATCCTCCCTTCTCACATCACTCCCGAGCACTCATACCAAACCCCGTCTACTATAGCGTAGCATTAAAATAAATAACGTCCCGGGCTTGGTAACAGGGTGATGGGTTCCTACCTCATGCATACTACTCAACTACAAGAATTTCAATAACACTACTGAGGGGTGGTTGCAATGGTGCCACTAAATGCAATAAAACATAGGTAAGAAAAGCATGGTCAAAGTGAACTTGCCTGGTTGACGATCTTCGAAAAAAACTAGGGTTTCGTAGTAGCAATCTTCGCACTCCGGAAATTCTACCGAGGCAAACAATAACTATAATAAGCACATAGCAATAGGATCACATAACACAACATAACAAAAGTAATATAACACAACAAACAACCAAAACTCAAATCCAAAAGAAAAACTCAAATAAAGGCCACTCAAAGTTTTCCCTACTTCAAACAATAACAAAAATAGTTTTATATAATAAAAATTTCTTAATATAACCTAATCATGGTTTTAGGTTAACTTAACAGAAAAGGTTTCACTAAGCAACTAGGAGCAAAAAGAATTAATTAAAAAGCTATTATAAAACTCATTTTAGGCCTAATCCAATTTCTATTAAGAAAAATAATTTAAAACTTTTATTAGTTATAAATAAAAGTTCATCTACTAGAATGAAAGAAACTAACCTAGAATAACTAATCACAAGTTAAAAATAAATTAATTTACTAATTAATTAATTAGGAAAACAGGAACTAGTTAATTAATTAGGATTAATAGGATTCTGTCTAAAACTAATTATTTATTAATCCTAAAATACCCAAGTTAATTTCTAGGGTTTGGCAATGTCAAAATAAAGTGATGACAAAAAGAATCATGCAAAAATAATTTTTTTTAACTAAAGTTATAGCAGATTTACTATTCTGACTAAAACTAAAATAAAGCAATTTTAATTATTTTTCACATAGCTAAATATATATTTTACAGAAACTACATAAAATTTGCAATCCAACAAAAAAAGAATCACTCAAAAATATTAAACAGAATAAAAGATATACATTTTCGAAAACAGAAACTATTCGGCTAAAACAGAAAATCAAAATAAAAAGAAAAAGGCCTAATGGGCCTATACTGTGCCCTGTGCGTTAGATAGCCTAAACGGGCCCTAGGTTTAAACTAAACGAACCGGGCCTAAAATAAAAACCTAAACTAAAAAAAACTAAACCGATCGGAACCGGCCGGTTTTCTAAATAAAACCTAACCCTTCGGGGTTCTAATCCTAGCCCTAGATCTAGGATCGGACGGTGGGGGGGTGATGCCGGTGACTTACCGGACTCCGGCGACGGCGGCGAAAGTGCGTCGGGGCGTC
>NC_057807.1:387077875-387078792 GCF_018294505.1 Triticum aestivum | reverse complement strand
GTGTTGAGAGTTCCGAGATAGATCCAAGTCCAGATGCTCAAATTGTCCGTAACCGGGGACACGGCTAATCGATTAGGTTATAACCCTCTGCAGAGGTTTGTACACTTTACCCGCAAGATTCGATCCCTCTCTTTACGTTCTCGCACTTCAGGGTGTTTGAGAACAAGATGACCGAAACATGGTCTTCCAAAGAGTTCCTCTGACCACTGTCCGGTACCCATCCGTCCTACCGTAGTTCTACATCTGCTAGTACCGTCCCAGCCAGAGTCACAACTAAGGTCAACCAAGCCAGAGCCCATAATGACTTGCGGTTGCACAGGTAAGCTTCCGGGCGTGAAGTATTCTTCCGTCTCTTTGAGTCTGGGTGAAGCTTTCCGCAAGATGTCATGGCGCTTCTCCATGCATCCCGGCCAACCACTGGGTTCTCCAGGGTGCCCGTCAACCGTCCTTCACCCAATAGTGTGTATTGAAATCCTGTCTCGAGTCTTGAAGTCTTGAGGTCTTGAAGAGGCATTCCTTGCAGATTCCATCATGGAGTTGTCGTCATTGACGTAGAATCCTCCCTTCTCACATCACTCCCGAGCACTCATACCAAACCCCGTCTACTATAGCGTAGCATTAAAATAAATAACGTCCCGGGCTTGGTAACAGGGTGATGGGTTCCTACCTCATGCATACTACTCAACTACAAGAATTTCAATAACACTACTGAGGGGTGGTTGCAATGGTGCCACTAAATGCAATAAAACATAGGTAAGAAAAGCATGGTCAAAGTGAACTTGCCTGGTTGACGATCTTCGAAAAAAACTAGGGTTTCGTAGTAGCAATCTTCGCACTCCGGAAATTCTACCGAGGCAAACAATAACTATAATAAGCACATAGCAATAGGATCACATAACACAACATAACAAAAGTAA
>NC_057807.1:385797559-385823850 GCF_018294505.1 Triticum aestivum | reverse complement strand
CCCCCCCTGCGCCTAGGGTTGGAAACCCTAGGTGGGGGGGGCGCACCACTTGCCTTGGGGGGCACTCCACCCCCCTTGGCCGCCGCCCCCTTGGGAGATTGCATCTCCCAGGGCCGGCGCCCCCCCTGGGGGCCTATATAAAGGAGGTCAAGGGGGAGGGCAGCCGCACCCTGTGTCTTGGCGCCTCCGTCCCCCTTCTACACCTCGTCCTCCTCCCGCAGCCGCTTGGCGAAGCCCTGCCGGAGTTCTGCTGCATCCACCACCACGCCGTGGTGCTGCTGGATCATCATCAACCTCTCCTTCCCCCTTGCTGGATCAAGAAGGAGGAGACGTCATCCGCTCCGTACGTGTGTTGAATGCGGAGGTGCTGTCCGTTCGGCACTTGGTCATCGGTGATTTGAATCACGGCGAGTACGACTCCATCATCACCGTTCTCTTGAACGCTTCCGCACGCGATCTACAAGTGGTATGTAGATGCAATCTCTCGCCCATCACTCGTTGCTTAGATGAACTCATAGATGGATCTTGGTGAAACCGTAGGAAAAAATTTAATTTTCTGCAACATAACCCAACACAACAATCATACCATAGGCTAGCTTCTAGGTTTAGCCTCTCTGATCTCGTGGTAGATCTACTCTTGTACTACCCATATCATCAATATTAATCAAGCAGGAGTAGGGTTTTACCTCCATCGAGAGGGCCCAAAGCTGGGTAAAAACATCGTGTCCCTTGTCTCCTGTTACCATCCGCCTAGACGCACAGTTCGGGACCCCCTACCCGAGATCCGCCGGTTTTGACACCGACAATCATGCTAGCTATCTTACGATCATGCAAAGCAATATGACAATAAATGCTCAAGTCATGAATATGATGATGATGAAAGTTGCATGGCAATATATCTCGGAATGGCTATGGAAATGCCATAATAGGTAGGTATGGTGGCTGTTTTGAGGAAGATATAATGAGGCTTATGTGTGATAGAGCGTATCATATCACGGGGTTTGGATGCACTGGCGAAGTTTGCACCAACTCTCAAAGTGATAAAGGGCAATGCACGGTACCGAAGAGGCTAGCAATGATGGAAAGGTAAAAGTGTGTATAATCCATGGACTCACATTAGTCATAAAGAACTCATATACTTATTGCAAAAGTTTATTAGCCCTCGAAGCAAAGTACTACTACGCATGCCCCTAGGGGGATAGATTGGTAGGAAAAGACCATCGCTCGTCCCCGACTGCCACTCATAAGGAAGACAATTAAAGAAACACCCTCATGCTTCAAATTTGTCACACAACGGTTACCATGCGTGCATGATACGGGACTTGCAAACCTCAACACAAGTGTATCTACAATCCACAACCACCCACTAGCATGACTCTAATATCACCATCCTCATATCGCAAAACTATTGCAAGGAATCAAACATATCATATTCAGCGATCTACAAGTTTATGTAGGATTTTATGACTAACCATGTGAATGACCAATTCCCGTCATCTCTCTAAATAGATATAAGTGAAGCAAGAGAGTTTAATTCTTTCTACAAAAGATATGCCCACGCTCTAACAAATATAAGTGAAGCAAAAGAGCATTCTACAAATGGCGGTTTTCTATGTGAAGAGAAACAGGCAATCCAAACTTCAAATTATATAAGTGAAGCACATGAAGCATTCTATAAAGCCATACTCAAAAGATTTAAGTGAAGTGCAATGAGCATTCTATAAATCAACCAAGGACTATCTCATACCAGCATGGTGCATAAAATAAAAATGAAAACTAAATGCAAAAGACGCTCCAAGACTTGCACATAATGCACGAACAAAACGAATCCGAAAACATACCGATACTTGTTAAAGAAAGAGGGGATGCCTTCCGGGGCATCCCCAAGCTTAGACGCTTGAGTCTCCTTGAATATTTACTTGGGGTGCCTTGGGCATCCCCAAGCTTGAGCTCTTTCCTCTCTTCCTTTTCCTCATATCGAGACCTCCTCGATTAGACACTTCATCCACACAAAACTTCAACAAAAAACTCGGTAAGATCCGATAGTATAATAAAGCAAATCACCACTCTAAGTACTGTATAAAACCAATTCATAGTTTGTTTTTGCATTATGTCTACTGTAATATAACATTTTCAGGACTTAATCCACTGATATAAATTGATAGTTTCATCAAAACAAGCAAACTATGCATCAAAAACAGAACAGTCTGTAGCAATCTGAATATCCACCATACTTATGGTACCCCAAAAATTCTACCAAAATTAGGAAAAATAAAAAGGTGTATAGAAAGACAGTGCAAAAGGAATCAGAACCATTTGATGTTCCAGCTAAAAATGTAAAATCGAGCACTACAACCAAAGTTTCTGTCCTACACCATACAAACCAACAAGCACTATAACATCCTAAAGGCAAACCTTGGCACATTATTTTTATAATACAATGGAATTGTACAAGTGGATAATTATTTTTGATGAAAAGTTTCTGTAATCAAGATTCACAAAGTTTCCGTGAGCATGAACAAAGTTCAAGGAGCTCTCCCAGTTCAACAATGCTTGTCTTTCTCACTTTCACTTTCCTTTTTGAAAAGTTTTTAGGTTCCGCTCTTTATTTTTTTGTTTTTAAACTATATGAAAGCACTCAACAGAAATAAATGACTCTCTAAAACTTCCGGGTTGTCTCCCTGGCAGCGCTTTCTTTAAAGCCATTAAGCTAGGCATTTAGTGCTCAAGTAATGAATCCACCCGGATCCCAAGGTATATCAAAGCCAATTTTAATTAACAATGATTTGAAATTTAGTAGTGAGCACAAAGTAACATATATCATGCAACAACGAAGTCTAACTCTCTTCCTATGCATCGGCATGTCGTAAAAGAACAATTCATGCACACATAGTAAAGGCCAATGCATAGTATAAGCAGTTTCTTGCAACCTTATCATATTGGAAACATAGAGAGATGGAGATACAATTCCTCTCTCATAATAATTGCAAGTAGGAGCAGCAAGCACATGCATATTATATTCATCAAAATCATCATGTGCAATGGTAAAAGGCAACCCATCAATATAATCCTTAATAAGCACAAACTTCTCCGATATAGTGTAGTCGGGAGAATTCAAATAGATAATAGGACTATCATGCATGGGTGCAATAGCAACAATTTCATGTTTAACATAAGGAATTATAGCAAGTTAATTCATATTGGCATCTTGGCCACAAGCATAGAAAGCATCATCAAAAGGGGATATTTCAAGAGAATCAACGGGATCATAACAATTATCATAGCAATCATCATAGTAATCATCATAGCAATCATCCTTCGGTAAGCATGAAGGGAAATTAAACAATGTAGGAGTTGAAGAGTTACTCTCATTAGAAGGTGGGCATGGGTAGCTAATCCGCTCTTCCTCCTTTTGTTCTTCACTCTCCTCATCTTCTTTTTCATCCAATGAGCTCACAGTTTCATCAATTTCTTCTTCCATAGCTTCCTGCAAAATATTAGTTTCTTCTTGGACAGCGGAGAATTTCTCAATATATGGTTTAACATAGGCATTAGAAGCATAATTATCATAACAATATTCAAGTATGGCAAAACTTTCAGATTTGTAAAGAGTGGCATCATACTTTTCAATCAAAGAAGCAATTTCAAAAGCACCCTTAAAAGCAACAAATTCTTCAATTTGTTGAACATCATAGTAATTATAAACACCCTTAGCATACGAAGATACGATTCCATTATCAATAAACTCACATTGGTAGGGAAGGTGTTTCTTAGGGTTTTCAGAACAACAAGTAACATCATAAATTTCACATAAATCCAAGCATAGCATTGCAAACGTTGAATTTGATCCCATAATAGTTTCCCTTTTTCAGATATACGGTGTCGCACATAACAAGCATGCTCATCTAAAGATTTTCCCTCAACTAAGCTAGTTGGGGTTTCAGCACGAGCACATAGGGATCAAAGATGATCCAAGTAAAAAGCTTCAGTAGTGTGATAGATTTTGAGTGGTTCTTCAACCATTGGAGCGGTAGGTACAACTATTTTTTTTTGGTATTTTGCGTTTCCTACCCATAACTAAAGATAGAAAACAACTAAGAACAGCAAATAAAAATTACTTAGTGATAAAGCAAACAAGCACACACGAGAATATTCACCCCACGCTATGACTCCCCGGCAACGGCGCCAGGAAAAGGTCTTGATGACCCACAAGTATACGGGATAGTTGTAACCTCTTTCAATAAGTAAGAGTGTCAAACCCAACGAGGAGCTAAAGGTAGAACAAATATTCTCTCAAGTCCTATCGGCCACTGATACGACTCTATGCACGCTTGACGTTCGCTTTACCTAGAACAAGTATGAAACTAGAGGTACTTTGTAGGTGTGATAGGATAAGTTTGCAAGATAATAAAGAACACATAAATAAAAGCTAGGGGCTGTTTAGGTAAAGAAGCAATAAAGTAAATATAGCGAGTGTGGAAAAGTGGTGGTAGGAGTTGTGGAATTGCCCCTAAGCAATTGACTATGTTACTAGACCGGTAATCACTATTGCAATTCTATTTGAGGGAGAGGCATAAGCTAACATACTTTCTCTTCTTGGATCATATGCACTTATGATTGGAACTCTAGCAAGCATCCGCAACTACTAAAGATTCATTAACGTAAAACCCAACCATAGCATTAAAGTATCAAGTCCCCTTTATACCATATGCAACAATCCCCTTACTCAGGTTTGTGTTTCAGTCACTCATGCAACCCACTATAAGCGAATCATGAACGCATTGCAACACCCTACAGTGGGAATCCCTCACGCTTGCGCGACACGGAGGGCACAATAGGACAGCACCAATAATAAAACATGCAACTCAAACCAAGCATAGCAATTCATCAATCACCGATAGGACAACAGAAATCTACTCAGACATCATAAGATGGCAACACATCATTGGAAAATAATATGAAGCATAAAGCACCATGTTCAAGTAGAGGGTACATCGGGTTGCGGGAGAGTAGACCGCTGTAGATAGAGGGGGGAAGGTGATGGAGATATTGGTGAAGATGATGGCGGTGTTGGTGTAGATCGCGGTGATGATGATGGCCCCCGGCAACGCTCCGGCGCCACCGGAAGCAAGGGGGAGAGAGGCCCCCTTCTTCTTCTTCTTCTTCTTCTTCCTTGACCTCCTCCCTAGATGGGGAAGGGTTTCCCCTCTGGTCCGTGGCTTCCATGGCTTGGGAGGGGTGAGAGCCCCTCCGAGATTGGATCTATATATCTCTCTGTTTCTGCGATCTCTATTTCTGCCCCTTCACCGTTTCCTTTATATCTGGAGATCCGTAACTTCGATTGGGGGGTGGGCATAAGCTTTCTCGCCCAGATTTTTCGCCCAGATTTTTCTCGTAAAATTAGCTTTCTTGCGGCAAAAGAAGGGCATCAACCGCCTTACAGGTGGCCAACGAGCGTCCATGGCGCGCCCAGGGGGGTGGGCGCGCCCCCTGTCTCGTGGCCACCTCGGACACCGTTTCGTGTTGATTCTTCCTCCGGAAAATCCCAAATATTCCAAAATAATTCTCCGTCCGTTTTTATCCCATTTGGATTCCGTTTGATATTGGTTTTCTGCGAAACATAAAACATGCAACAAACAGGAACTGGCACTGGGCACTGGATCAATAGTCCCAAAAATAATATAAAAAGTTGCCAAAAGTATATGAAAATTGAAGAATATTGGCATGGAACAATCAAAAATTATAAATACTACGGAGACGTATCAGATAGCAACTACCTTACGCTCTACGAGGATGAGGTGAGCCTCGGCGACGAAGATTTCATCGTGCCTGAGGAGCCCGCCGAACAGGAACGCTTTAAGCGTCAGCTAATTGCCACTGCAAGGAGCCTGAAAAAGAAGCAACATCAGCTACAAGCTGATCAAGATCTGCTCAATAAAAGATGGACTGATATCCTAGCAGCCGAGGAATATGGCCTCGAGCGCCCAACCAAAATCTACCCGAAGCGCAAACTGCTACCACAATTTGATGACGAGGCGCTGGAGCCCGTCCTACCAAGGTACAATACGACTGACCGACCACCACATGGCCGGGACAAAGCGGCACCTCAAGCCGAACACCAGCCCACACTACCTCGCCGAACAAGCAGAAATACAACAGCTCGGGGATATACACATGAGCTGCGACGCAATTTGGAAAATAGAGCAGGTCAGACAAGATCAATCTATGGATCACGGGGGCGTGCCTCGATGCGCAATGATGGCCATCCGGCTGAACGTGACAAACATAATCACGCCCAGGCCGAAAACCGCAGACGAACTCCATCCGAGCTACGTCACAACTTGTCCCAATATAGAGGTGTTGCACACCCCCTTTGCTTCACTAACGAAGTAATGGGACACGATTTCCTAGAAGGGTTTAAACCCGTAAACATCGAATCATATGATGGCACAACAGACCCCGCGGTATGGATTGAGGATTTTCTTCTCCACATTCATATGGCCCGCGGCGATGATCTTCACGCCATCAAATACCTCCCGCTCAAACTCAAGGGACCAGCTAGGTACTGGTTGAATAGTTTGCCTGAAAACTCCATTGGAAGCCGGGAGGAATTGGAGGACGCCTTCCTCGACAACTTCCAAGGCACATATGTCTGACCTCCGGATGCCGATGACCTAAGTCACATAATCCAACAACCCAGAGAGTCGGCCAGGAAATTCTGGACTCGGTTCCTAACTAAAAAGAACCAGATCGTCGACTGTCTGGACGCTGAAGTCCTAGCAGCCATTAAGCACAACATCCGCGACGAATGGCTGGCCAGACACCTTGGCTAGGAAAAACCGAAGTCCATGGCAGCCCTTACGACACTCATGACCCGCTTCTGTGCGGGCGAAGATAGTTGGATAGCCCGTAGCAACAACAATACAAGCAAACCTGGCACCTCTGAAGCCAGAAACAGCAACGGCAAGCCCTGGCGCAGTAGACACAAGCATTGAAACAACGGTGAAAACATCAAAGACACGACAGTCAACGTCGGATTCAATGGCTCTAAGTCCAGTCAGCAGAAGAAGCCATTTAAAAGAAACAATCCGGGCCCGTCCAGTTTGGACCGCATACTCGATCGACCATGCCAAATTCATGGCACTCCTGATAAACCAGCCAATCATACCAACAGGGAATGCTGGGTCTTCAAACAAGCCGGCAAGTTAATTGCCGACAATAAGGAGAAAGGGTCGCAAAGTGATGACGAGGACGAGGAACCCCGACCATCGAACACAGGGGGACAGAAGAAGCCCCCCCCCCAAGTTAAAATGGTGAACATGATATATGCCACCCATATCCCCAAGAGGGAGCGCAAGCGTGCACTCAGGGACGTCTACGCGATGGATCCAATCGCCCCAAAGTTCAACCCATGGTCATCCTATCTAATCACCTTCGTTTGCAGGGACCATCCGACTTGTATCCGTCATGGCGGTTCAGCAGCACTGGTCCTTGACCCAATTATTGATGGATTCCACCTTACGCAAGTCCTCATGGATGGTGGCAGCAGCCTTAACCTGCTCTATCAGGATACAGTGCACAAAATGGGTATCGATCCCTCAAGGATCAAGCCCACCAAAACCACCTTTAAAGGTGTCATACCCTGTGTAGAGGCCTGCTGTACGGGCTCAATCACACTGGAACTGGTCTTCGAATCCCTGGATAATTTCCAAAGCGAAGAGTTGATCTTCGATATCGTCCCCTTCCGCAGTGGCTATCATGCACTGCTCGGACGAACCGCATTCGCTCGATTCAATGCGGTGCCGCACTATGCCTACCTCAAGCTCAAGATGCCCGAACCACGCGGTGTCATAACGGTCAACGGAAATATGGAATGCTCCCTCCGTACCGAGGAGCACACCATGGCCCTTGCAGCAGAAGTACAGAGCAGCCTTTTTAGGCAGAACCTCAATTCGGCAGTAAAGCTCCTGGACACCGTCAAGCGATTCCGAACTACTCTGCAGTAGGACAGTCCAGGTCGTCTAGAGCGTGACTAGCAATTCAGCCTCCGTCCCAGTCCTAATCAAGCGGTGACATTTGTGCCGCGGTACATAACTACGCACTTAAAATACCATGGGCATGGACGGAGGCACAGCTAGATCGTGGTCCATAAGGTGGCTTAACCGCCCTGGATCCGCATACCTTCACTTTTTCTTTTTCATTTCAAGTTCTTCTCTTCCCGAGGCTTTTCTGATAACCTGATCATCGGACCTATAACAGGATGGATACACCAAGAAGGCAAGGAGCTTTGACATACAAGGGAACCCCCAGGTAGTCTCTGCTAACGATTGTTATACCTATTTTAAATACCCGCACGCAGCTCGCCCTTGGTCATGGCATGTCAAATAGCCTTACTTGCTTATCGCATTACTTGTACAAATACGCCTTGACGTATTAATCAAATTACAATGGAAAATAGTTTGCAGCTCAATATTTGCGGCGTCAGCTTATTACTTGATTTTTTCCTTGTCTTTGTACTTTTTATCAATTGCACCCGTACACTCTAGTACGCCTTAATTCGCCAGGGGCTTCATCATACCCCATAACACGGAAATAAAGTCCGAACACTTTTATAGTATAGTTCGGCACCCCGAACTTATAGCATTATATGCATCGGCTCTAAATCATGTCTTTGCTCAATAGTTGGGTTGCCCGGCTCCTGTGCTTACTACCTTACGTTCCGCTATATCGGCTAGGGTAGTAAAGGGAGAACTACTGCGATTGTCCCGGTTCTTCCAGACGAGCACCTTAGTAGAGAAAGCCGAAAACTGACTGTCATGATCCGGCGAGAGCTGGTTAGCTGTTCGAGAGGTTTCAAATCCTTAGAGATTGTTTCCGCATTATGCGGTGAGTCAATTTTTATCCGATTAGGCGCGTATAGCGCCCCAAGTTTGGCCTTCCGAACACCAGGGGCTACGCAAAAAATTTCATTGTCAAACTCTTATGGCTAAGTGAGGGTGATAAAGTCGTATAGTCTGATTGCCTTGTTCGTTGCGATAAACACCTCCTTCAAGGACCAAAATTTGGAGTAAAGAGTGTTTAGATTTATCCCAAACACCCCTGTACTATCTACCTGGGGGCAGAAGCCGACGACTGGCCAACCCTCAGATTTCATAAACGACTACACAAGAGGTAAAATTTTAAATAAACAAGCATTATATTACATAAAGATCTTGTTTCATATTACAGGACAGGATAACATGAATGTATTCATGGGAATATGATATCCTTGGCACATTTCTCCGCCACAAGGCGGGATCCCTCCAGGACACTGTCAAAATACAGTTCAGGTCGGCGGTGCTCCTTGCCCTCAGGCGGCCCCTTGGTCATCAGCTTCATGGTGTCCATCTTCGCCCAATGCATCTTAGCGCAGGTAAAGGCCATCCGTGCGCCTTCAATACAGACTGACCGCTTAATGGCTTCAAGCCAAGGGCAGGCGCTGACAAGCCACTTCATGAGTCCGAAGTAGCTACTGGGCATGGGCTCGGCAGGCCATAGCCGGATTATGAAGTCCTTCATGGCTAGTTCGGCCGCCTTATGCAGATCGACCAGCTGTTTCAGCTGATCGATAAAGGGCACTGGATGTTCTGGTCCAAGGTATTGAGACCAGAACAGCTTCTCCGTAGAGCTCCCCTCTTCGGCTCGATAGAATTCTGCAGCGTCTGATACGCCGCACGGCAGATCCACAAACGCCCCTGGAGAACTCCAAATCCGGGTCAGTAAGAGGAATCTTTCCTTCACATATTTGCTCTGCATTATAAAAACCTTACCCGCTGTGATTTTCTTGGACGCCTGGATTTCCTGGAGGGTGCTCTGGGCTTCGGCTCGGGCATCTTGTGCGCTCTGGTGGGCCTTGGCAAGTTCGGACTCTCAATCCTTAAAATCACGCTCCAAGGACTCATACTTCTTGACGGTGTCCTGGAGCTCTTGCTGGAACTCATTAACCCGAGCCTCATGTGTTTCACACGCGGCCTTTTCCTTAGCCGCCCTGTCCTCGGCCTCGGCCAGCGACCTCTTGAGAGCCTCTGCCTCGGTCGTTGCCCCTAACAAATATTATGACACTTCAGTCAGAACAAATCGTTCATTACACCTGAATTTAGACAAGGTTAAATACATACCCTTGCTTTCCTCCAGCTGCTGCTTTACGTGGCCGAGCTCTTCCTCGGCCCACTCCAGATTCTGCTTCAGTCCGGAGACTTCCGCAGTGTGACCGGTCGCAGCCAGCAGCGACGCCTGCTTATTCACATAGACATATCAGATTAGACTCCTTCAAAAATTATTTGATCCTCTGTTCGGCTTTTCTTTCCGAACACGGATAGAGCATCAGGGGCTACTGTCTATACTGTGACATTCTTTTACAATTATATTACTTACCTCAAAGCCTGTTAGAAGGCTAGTGTAGGCTTCGGTCAGTCTGCTTTTGGCGGACTGGATCTTCTCAATCACCGTACTCATAAGAATACGGTGTTCCTCACCAATGGAAGCACCTCTCAGCGCTTCCAGCAATCTATCTAGTGCCTCTGGATGGACAGAGGTCACCAGTGGAGTTGGCTCACCCCCCCCCCCTCTTTCGAAGGAGGCAGCCTGCCTGAGTCCGGAGCCACATGGGCCTCCGGAGTTGTATTCGGCTGGGGGCCGAATTGGATACGGCCCCCATCGTCGGTGTCCATAGGGGTCTGTCCCCCATGTGTTCGGCAACCGGAGTTTTACCCTCCGGCACCACCGGGACGGCGTCCTGAGCCTCTCCCTGGCCTGGGATCCTTCGAGACAACACCTCGGTGTTTTCCGCGGCCTTGGGGGAGGAGGCCGTCGGAAGGGACCCGCTGTTCATCGCCGACGGGTCCAGCAATCCCTCTAAAGAGGAGGATAGCTCGATGTTGGATCGAGCCGAATTGTAAGTGCATGATCCAGCACATTACAAAACAATAAAGTAAAAGGACGGAAATACTACCATATCCGAACACTTACAATTTGGCCAGGGGCTTGACCCTGGGCTCCCACTCCCCGCCGCTGTTGGTGGCCGCCGCGGAGTTGTCCGGAAGGGAAGTTTTCCCCTTCTTGGACGCCTCGGCCTCCCCATGTGTGGAGGTCATCCTCTTCTTTCTCCCCCCATGTAGGGGGGGGATGGATCTCTTCTTCTTCCTCCCCTTCCTCATCGTCTTCAGCGATGAAGGAGTGATCCTCTATGTCTTCGAACATTGCGTCCGAAGCGCCCTTGCGACGGAGACCATCTCTGGTCCCCTTGGCCTTCTTTTTGGCCTTCTTCTCTAGCACCTCATAAGGTGCCAGAAACAACATCTTCATCAGAAGTGGGGTTTCTGGGTCTTTGGGCAGCGGAGCTGGACAGTTAATCCGCTCCGCTATCTCTATCCAGGCCTGAAAAAAATTGGTAGGGAGGCTTAGATTCCTTCCTCAAATATGCTAGTAAAGGGTATACCTTCAAAACATGAAAGAACTTACCGGATTAGCCTGGCGTTTTGAGCTAAGCCCATGATCCTCGGTCGTGGGCGGTGGAGTCTCGCCGGCCTTGAAGAGCACCTTCCAGATGTCTTCGTGCATCGTGCCGAAGAGCTCTAGTAGGGTCTGGTGCTTGTCCGGATCAAACTCCCACATATAGCAAGTTCGGCGTTGGCATGGAAGAATCCGGTGGACGAGCATAACCTGGATCACATTGACAAGCTTGACTTTCTTAATTATCATGCTCTAGACACGCGTTTGGAGCACTGTCATCTCGTCCGGAGAGCCCCAGGACATGCCCTTCTCTTGCCAGGAGGTGAGCCGCATCGGGACTCCGGATCGGAACATGGGGGCCGCCGCCCAATTGGTGTCGCGTGGCTCGGTGATGTAGAACCACCCCGACTGCCACCCTTTGACAGTCTCCACAAAGGAGCCCTCGGGCCAGGTGGCATTGGGCATCTTGCCCACCATAGTGCCTCCGCACTCTGCTTGTTGGCCGCTCACCACCTTCGGCTTCACATTGAAGGTCTTCAGCCATAGGCTGAAGTGAGGTGGGATGCAGAGGAAGGCCTTGCACATGACAATAAATTCCGAGATGTTGAGGATAGAGTTGGGGGCTAAATCATGGAAGTCCAGCCCATAGTAATACATCAGTACATAGACGAACGTGTGGAGGGGAATCCCAGCCTGCGGATGAAGTGTGTGAGGAACACCACCCTCTCTTGGGGCTCTGGGGTGGGGATGATTTGTCCCTTGGCCGGAAGACAATGAGCGATGTCTTTGGCCAGGTATCCGGCCTCCCGGAGCTCCTTGATGTCCTTCTTCTTGACAGAGGAGGCCATCCACTTGCCTCCTGCTCCGGATCTGGACATGATTGGAGTGATTTTTTGGGAGGAGAAGGCGAGAGCTTGGGCGCTGGAGCTCGAGAACGGATGGGCAAAGTAAGGAGAAGGCGTGGGAGAACAAGGATGAATCCTTATCCCCTTATAAAGGCAGTAAAAGTCATGCGCCTTCCTGCTCGCCTAAAAATTTGCTTATTCCCCAAGCTCTGTGCAAATGACACGGTTGGCTTACCCATGCCCGTATTGATGAGAATCCCGTGATAAGGGGACATGATCTCTGCTTCGACAAGGCGTGCCAGTGAAACTGCACCTCGAAATACGGAGCGGCGGGCTAAAAACGGTTCGAATAATGACCGGGAAATGGTGTGATGTCACGCTATAAAAAGTTGTCAGCGGATTGGACTCGTGAAATATTATACTCTCTATGGTTGTGTGTGGTACTTGTTTTGCAGAGCCGGACACGTTTTCTATGTTTGGAAGACTGTGTTGGAGTATTGGAGAAGGAACCCACCTTGCAATGCCAAAGATAATCTGCGCGCCGGACTCATCGTCATTGAAGCCTGGTTCAGGGGCTACTGAGGTAGTCCTGGACTAAGGGGCCCTCGGACAGCCGGACTATATACTTTGGCTGGACTGTTGGACTATGGAGATACAAGATAGAAGACTTTGCCCTGTGTGTGGATGGGACTCTCCTTTGCGTGGAAGGCAAGTTGGCGATTCGGATATGTAGATTCCTTTCTCTATAACCAACTTTGTACAACCCTAGTCCCCCCCCCGGTGTCTATATATACCGGAGGGTTTAGACTTCTAGGGTTTAGCCACAACAATCATAACCTCATAGGCTAGACTTCTAGGGTTTAGCCATTACGATCTCATGGTAGATCAATTCTTGTAATACTCATATCCATCAAGATCAATCAAGCAGGAAGTAGGGTATTACCTCCATAGAGAGGGCCCGAACCTGGGTAAACATTGTGTCCCCCGCCTCCTGTTACCATTAGCCTTAGACGCACAGTTCGGGACCCCCTACCCGAGATCCGCCGGTTTTGACACTGACAACCAGCACCCAACGCGATAAAGGGGTTGTCAATCCCTTCACGGTCACTTGCAAAATTGAGATCTGGTGGAGATAGATAAATAAAACTAAAAAAGATAAAATATTTTTGGGTTTTTTGGTTTATAGATCTGAAAATAAAAGATTGCAAAACAGTAGATCGGAAATTAATATGATGGAAAATAGACCCGGGGGCCATAGGTTTCACTAGAGGCTTCCCTCATGAAGGAAAATAATAAGGTGGGTAAACAAATTACTGTCGAGCAATTGATAGAAAAGCGCAAAGTTATGACGATATCCAAGGCAATGATTATGCAATATAGGCATCACGTCTGTGTCAAGTAGAAGGAAACAATTCTGCATCTACTAGTATTACTCCACACATTGACCGACTCCTGCATGCATCTAGAGTATTAAGTTCATAAGAATAGGGTAACACATTAAGTAAGATGACATGATGTAGAGGAATTAACTCAAGTAATATGATGAAACCCCCATCTTTTTATCCTCGATGGCAACAATGCAATATGTGTCTCGCTACCCCTACTTTGTCACTGGGTGAAATCACGCAAGATTGAAGCCGAAGCTAAGCACCTCTCCCATTGCATGAAATACCAATCTAGTTGGCCAAACCAAACTGATAATTCAAAGAGAAATACAAAGATACCAAATCATGCATATAAGAATTCAGATAAGATTCAAATAATATTCATAGATAAGCCGATCATAAATCCACAATTCATCGGATCTCGACAAAAACACCACAAAAGAAGATTGCATCGGATAGATCTCCAAGAACATTAAGGAGAACATGGTATTGAGAATCAAAGAGAGAGAAGAAGCCATCTAGCTACTAGCTATGGACCCGTAGGTCTGAGGTAAACTACTCACGCTTCATCGGAAGGGCGATAGAGTTGATGTAGATGCCCTCCGTGATCGAATTCCCCTTCGCAGGGCGGCGGAAAAGGCCCCAAGATGGGATCTCACGGGAACAGAAGGTTGCGGTGGTGGAAAAGTGTTTTCGTGGATGCTTCTGAGGGTTTTGGAATATATGTGAATACATAGGAGGAAGATCTAGGTCAGGGGGTCACCGAGGGGCATGCGCTACCCCCCTTGGCGCACCCTCCACCCTTGTCGCCACCTTGTGGCTCTTCTGGCTTGAACTCCAAGTCTCCTGGGTGTCTTCTGGTCCAAGAAAAATCATCATAAAGTTTTATTCCGTTTGGACTCTGTTTAGTATTCCTTTTTTGCGAAACTCAAAAACAAGGAAAAACAGAAACTGACACTGGGATATAAGTTAATAGGTTAGTCCCAAAAATAATATAAAATAGCATATTAATGAATATAAAACATCCAAAACAGATAATATAATAGCATGGAACAATCAAAAATTATAGATACGTTGGAGACGTATCAATGGGTACTAGCATGGTTGTTTGTACCCTTGAGCAACCGAGGAAGGAGAATTTGTCCTCAGCTTGCGCCAGGTGGCCATTGTTGCTTCATATGCGTTTAGGGGGTCACTGCAGACTGTCATGATGTCATGTGGTCCAGTATATTAAGTTTTATGTATGTGTAGCATGGAATTGCCATGAATTTGGTGAAGGTCATCCTCCGAGCACCACGTGGTAGCCCCCATAGAAGGGGACAACCTCAAAGCAAAGGAGCTCGGACCGAGAGTTCTGTTCTTGCCCAAAGATAACCTCCAGGTTTATCTGACCGAGGGGCTCTGCCTTCTTTCCTGGTATGGCACCATGGAACTGTGTCAGAGATGGTCGGAGTGTTGTGAGATGTATCCCCATTTGGGATAGGGTGCTGGCATATAGTATATTTATGCTAGAGCCCCCATCCATGAGCAATTTGGAGAGACAGCAGCCCCCGATGAGGGCAGTTTGCTTGGGTTTGGAGCGCGCTCCGGGTGATTTGTCTATCCAAAGGAGATGGTGTACTCTGACCAGACAAGGAACCATTTGATTCTCGTGGTGCGTGCATATGGTCATTGACCTGCTCGCTTCCTTGCACGTTTTGGCTTGAGCTTGAAGGATATCATATTGACCGTGCATACATCTTTGGGAACACCCGTTAACCCGAGTTGCGTGCTATTAAGTCTGGCCATGCTGCTAAAACCGGGGGGCTCGTGTCTTTGTTGGCGCTGTCATCTCTGTATGCTTGGCTGCTCTTCTCTTTGATGAGTTGTTCGTTTAGTTGGCATTGTTTTATGGAATGAGCCACCTTGTGGGTTTCTTAACTATCATATAAGCATGGTCTTCTCATTATTTGTTCATGTGTGTTAGGATGTTGATAGTGTCCTGTACTAGGGGGTACTCAGCATGTCATCTCCCGACCAAGTGGATCGGGCCGAGGACCCCATGGCGGTTCACTCATGGGCCACTTCGGGCAGCCCATGATGCATACAAGGAGGATTCCACAAGACTTGCCGCACAAGACAAGGACTCCTCTAAATCCTAGGCCTACGGTGCACTATATAAACTGAAGCTGACTAGTCAATAGATGATCTAATATTCATTAGAACAAACTCGTGGTAGATACATGTACTCTGTACTACACCCATATCAATACAATCAAAAGCGGGACGTACGGTATTATCTCTTCAAGAGAGCCCAAACCTGAGTAAAATCTTGTGTCCATGTTACCATCGCTCCAAGACGCCTAGCTTAGGACCCCTACTACGAGATATGTCGGATATAGAACCGACATTGGTGCTTTCATTGAGAGCCTGCTTGCAGTCGCCACTGTGTGATGGGAATTCAGATTGTATCCGACGTGATCTACGCATCAGAACCAAGCTTTATTGTCGATGTCGACATCTTCGTTGCTAGCTCGACTGGTCATCTCGGCTAGACCGAGGACACGTGCTCTGCGTTGGATCATCAAGATAGGACAGATACTTTCATCATTGTCAACTCCAATCTCTATCAAGATCATGGGGGGTCATCCATGGAGCTCGAGGGCTCGACGTTAACATCATCCTCAGGCACCGGTGTAGTTTTTCTGAATAGAGGATTTGTGTTTGCCATCCCTGTCTCCACGAGCCTCGCTTTGACGATTGCTTTGGTGGAATTGTGTGGAATTGATCCTACAACAACACTGTAAAATTATGTCATGTTCCGATGGAGGAATCTCCGGCGATCTCGGTATACCAGAGTTGTGTCGAATTTGGACGAGTTTAGGGCGAGGAGTCCAGCAGTCAGTTCAGACGTCCTTTAAAAGATCCAACCGTTCATCCGCTGTGGAATTACCATATCTATCAACCCTAAAAATTCCAGCTCGATCTGACCGTCCAAACTCCGGGAAGCGTCTGATGAGTGCATCAATTTTTGGATCTATTTTCTGCGTGAAAACGAATCCGACCCGAGTTCATCTTTCTTCCTGAAACGGATATTGAACATCCTTTTTGGAGGAGTTTTTTCCTACGGTATTGTGTGTTGTTTTCCCACATGTGCCAATAAATTTTAAGGCCTTTTCCAAGGTAATCTTCATTGTCGCGTTGGTGTCAAACTAGCCCGGCAACGTCACTCCACGGCTGCCAACCTCCTCTAGATAAATCGTCGCTTCGTTGAGCCAAGGTCAAACTCATCGGATCATCACCTCGGCCAGCCGACCAAGAGTTCGGCATTGTGAAGGCTAAATCATCACCAACATCGTTACCCCATGGATTACAGGGGCGGGAACACTGTCATCGTCGCGTAGTTACTTCATCAAGCTGGCATCGACTGAGTCACAAATTTTGACCAACGTTGGCATCGTTGTGCCGTCTCTTCTCCAAGCCAACATCCAACACACCAACCTACTTTGACCCATCGACTAACATGGAGGCTTCGACACCTCGATTGGACCGAGGTCTTCACTATTTCTTCATCAACCTGCTCCAGGGACTTCGGCGTCATGAGCCGACCAGCTTTGTCACTGCAGCTAGACCAGGGGCTTCGCCTTGCCACATCAACCATGCTGTGTCGCCTCTTCGTCAAGTCGAGCTCTTTGCTCGGTCACCTTAGGCTTGGGGCCTGGGACCTCCATCAGGCCGAGGACTATGTCTTCGTCCTGCCACAAGCCCAGACCTTGTCATTAATACTGAGCACATTAACCAGCTAAGTCGCTTTCATGCTCGACTTTATCGATTTTTAATTTCTGTTCGGTTCGACCAAGCATTATTCGTGTTTAAGAAAAGGGATGTTTGTCAAAAACGATGTCTGTTAAAAACAACTTTCTTTGCCTATGTTAACTGGGGCTCTTAAATTTATATGAGTCATTTTATAATTCTAAATCATTGCAAAGTCTTTTTCTGCCACTCCTTTCTCGACTCTAGTGTGTGGTCAATAGCCGGATAGCCTGGTTTCTCTCTAAAGCCGCTCAAGTTTATTTAACTAAACTAGCCTCGGAGAAGCACTCTGCCATCAGGATTTGGAGGTTGAAGCCGAAGGCTGACCTGCCTGAAGTTTAGAGATCAAATGTGTTATGTTAAAGCATGACAAAAGGAATTTTCTTATTTCAAGACCATTTGTCGTATTGGCACCAAAACACTTGTGTTCAGACATCAAGTTTTTACATACGTTTTTTGGCTTTTCGAGCTTATGGCACTTTTAAGCTATTTGTATGTTTTTCTTTCATGAGGCGGGACATCCTCATGACCGAGGTGCTCTGCGTAATAATTCGGCTCAGGAGACCTTTTCCAACCCACAGCTCAGCATCTTACCTGCCGACCTGAACCCCGGCATTGACGAAATGCACATGACACCTGGACTAGTTCCTGAGGAGATTAGATCCTCAGGTTAGTCGGCCGCACCCAACCTGAGTCTCGGGAGATATCGTGTCTCCAGCATAACTCTCACAGTAAAACTTCGGATGCCTTTAAAGCATCGGCAATATCAACGGGGGGCTGTGACTAGAGCCGAACCCACCAAAAACCAAGGTACTCCAAGGAGTCTGCGGCAAAACATTCTCGGATATTGCTTTATATGCATCAGTTTCGAACTGTGTCTTTAGTCAATAGTTGGGTTGCCCAACTCCTGTGCTTGCTTCATACGTTGTGCTTTGTCCGGCTAGGTGTGCAAAGGGACAATCACAACGATTGTACTTCCAATTTAACTGGTAAGGTACCTCAGTGGAGAAAGCCGAAAACTGACTGTCACAATGCGCGTAAACTGATCAGTGATTCGATGAGTGTGTCAAACTATAGATCGGTAGAGATTACCCCATGTTAAGCGATGGGACTTTCATAAAATTGGCCAAATTGTTAATGGCTTGACCTCGGATGACACCTAACCGGGGGAAAGTAACTGGCCTCCCCACTTTAAGCTCCTATGACTAAGTGAAATTATAAAGCATGCATATGTGATTGCCTTGTTTTCACTAACACAACCGCCTCTGGGCACCGAGACGTCGGCTAAGCGTTGTCTTGTTAGTACGGAAACACCCTGCGGCGCATCTACAAAGGGGTGGAAGCCGACGACGAACCACTTTTAAATGATAAACGTTCACAACAAAGTCAAAATAACATATAGCACAAAGCATTTGTATTTAACATACAAGTGCTGCCTTGTGTAATTATCGTTATAAAGCCATAAATATGCATCAATTTGACTTAAGATTTTGGCCAAGGTGGTTGCCTGGCTCCTATGCATACCTCCTATGTTCCCGATTGTTTGGCTAGGGGGAAAAGGGAGCACCTCTGTGATTGTTACTTCCGGATCATCCGGGTTAGTACCTCAAACTGGGTGAAGCCAAAAGCTAGCTATCTTAAGAATATAATTGGTCGGCATCAACGGAAGTGAAAATTTAGGTTCATTAAGACCATGGAGTTTGGGAACTTTCCCCAAACTAAATCCTCAATGTTTTCCTCCCACATTGATCGGAGGTGAGGTTTCATGATCATGGTCAACATGACAGCCTGGTTAAAGGAACTTATAAAAGAACAATTTTTTTCTCAAAAGATGTTTCTTACGTTAAATAGTAATATAACATATCTCTCCGCATACCTTTGCTTATAAACCATATGGCCAGATTGCCTTGTTTGCGGTAAATCTTTGCCCTCACAAAGGCTTTATAAAGTACGACAAACACTCCCCGACTACTGGCCGAGGAGGTTGAAGCCGATGGTCGGTCAACAAAGTTTCGTACAATGCGGATCCGAGTATTAATGATGTAAAGTACTTGGATACATAAAATCATTACACATAAATTATGATCAATGTCAATTTACTCCGGATATAGATCATTAATTCGGCCACCCTTGCCCAAATTAAGGCTCGCGGGCTACTGGGTTTCGCGCTTCTCGCTTAAAAGCCATTAAAGGGGTAGATCAATCCCCTGACCTGGTGTTGCCACCCGATCAGTGGCTCGGGGGCAACTGCATTGCCTATTCAATGCAGAAAATTCAAAGTGTGAAATAATTTCCCAGGAGATTACGATCCTCAGGTTGGTCGGCCGCACCCAGCCTGAGCCTCGAGAACTACTGCATGCTGCATTTCCATTCCTAAGTATGCTTCCAAGCTAGCAGTTGATCCTCAGGCCGATTTCGTGCATTGACCTGAGTCTCAGGGGCTACTGGGATCAGCGGTTTTATGTTTTCCTTTAGGTGCATCTCAAATTTTTGGCTGACACACACCTTGAGGGCTACTTGCTATATATATCGGCGGAGAATAAATTGCACCAATCAAAAAGCTTCGCAAAAGTTTAGCCCAAGTAGCTAGCTGCATAGAGGGTATTTCCGGCATTAAGCTCGGCTAAACTCCTTCAGAGTTTTTCAATAATGAGGTAATTTATGATACTTCGGATGCAGATCGGCGTTAGAGCTCGGTTGCAAATAGACATCTCGGATGCAGATGGGTGTTGGAGCTCGGCTGCAAAAAGACACCTCGGATGCAGTTCGGCATTGTAGCTCGGACGCAAGAGGACACTGCCGCATGGGAACCACTTCAAACCCAAGGTGTGGCGTAAAAAATAACAAGGCATTGACAAAGGCTGAA
The DNA here is from genome assembly GCF_018294505.1 of Triticum aestivum. Lineage (NCBI taxonomy): Eukaryota > Viridiplantae > Streptophyta > Magnoliopsida > Poales > Poaceae > Triticum > Triticum aestivum. The sequence goes on along the minus strand of NC_057807.1, from coordinate 385,803,472 downwards.
GACTTAAAGGGCTCCTCGGATGCCGGACGTGTGAACTCTTCCGATTTAGCTCAACAATCCTCAAGATCGAAGATGGCAAGATTTGCTGAACCAGTTTCCAAGACCGACGACCAAAGATGACGAACAGTTTGGAAGAATCGAGTAGTGTCCCCAACTTGAAGATCGGTTCAGGGGGCTACTGACGGTGTCCTATACTAGGGGGGTACTAACCATGTCGTCTCCTACCCAGGTGGATCGGGCCAAGGACCCCCATGGCGGTTCACTCATGGGCCACTTCGGGCAGCCCATGACGCATACAATGAGGATTCCACAAGACTTGGCGCACAAGACAAGGACTCCTCCAAATTCTAGGCCTCTGGTGCATTATATAAACCGATGTTGGCTAGTCAATAGACGATATAGTATTCATTAGAACAATATTGTGGTAGATGCATGTACTCTGTACTACATCGATATCAATATAATCAAAAGAAGGACGTAGGGTATTATCTCTTCGAGAGAGCCCAAACCTAGGTAAAATCTTGTGTCCATGTTACCATCGCTCCAAGACGCCTAGCTTAGGACCTCTACTACGAGATATGCCAGATATAGAACCGACATAAGTCACTTTGGCTTGCCGCCCCACTTTTGCTTCTTGGTGCCAGTTTCTTCTGCCTCGCTTGCCACAACGATCAGCTTGGAATCATTATCCTCCTTGCATTTGCGGTCTGGTATGTCTCCAACATATCTATAATTTTTATATTGTTCTATGCTATTATAGTTGAAGGAAATATGCCCTAGAGGCAATAATAAAGTTATTATTTATTTCCTTATTTCATGATAAATGTTTATTATTCATGCTAGAATTGTATTAACCAGAAACATAATACATGTGGGAATACATAGACAAACATAGTGTCACTAGTATGCCTCTACTTGACTAGCTCATTGATCAAAGATGGTTGAGTTTCCTAACCATGGATATATGTTATCATTTGATCAGTGGGATCACATCATTAGAAGAATGATGTGATTGACTTGACCCATTCCGTTAGCTTAACACTTGATCGTTTTGTATGTTGCTATTGCTTTCTTCATGACTTATACATGTTCCTATGATTATGAGATTATGCAACTCCCGTTTATCGGAGGAACACTTTGTGTGCTACCAAACGTCACAACGTAACTGGGTGATTATAATGGAGCTCTACAGGTGTCTCCAAAGGTACATGTTGAGTTGGTGTATTTCGAGATTAGGATTTGTCACTCCGATTGTCGGAGAGGTATCTCTGGGCCCTCTCGGTAATGCACGTCACTATAAGCCTTGCAAGCAATGTAGCTAATGAGTTAGTTACGAGGTGATGCATTACGTAATGAGTAAAGAGACTTGCCCGTAACGAGATTGAACTAGGTATTGAGATACCGACGATCAAATCTCAGGCAAGTAACATACCGATGACAAAGGGAACAACGTATGTTGTTATGCGGTTTGACCGATAAAGATCTTCGTAGAATATGTGGGAGCCAATATGAGCATCCAGGTTCCGCTATTGGTTAGTGACCGGAAATGTGTCTCGGTCATGTCTACATAGTTCTCGAACCCGTAGGGTCCGCACGCTTAAAGTTTGATGACGGTTATATTATGAGTTTATGTGTTTTGATGTACCGAAGGAGTTCGGAGTCCCGGATGAGATCGGGGACATGATGAGGAGTCTCGAAATGGTCGAGACGTAAAGATCGATATATTAGACGACTATATTCGGACTTCGGAAAGGTTCCGAATGATTCGGGTATTTTTCGGAGTACCGCAGAGTTACGGAAATTCGCTGGGGAGTATATGGGCCTTATTGGGCCATACGAGAATAGAGGAGAGAGGCCAAAAGGAAGGAGGCGCACAGCCCCCCTCTGGTCCGAATTGGACAAGGGGTGCAGCCCCCTTTTCCTTGTTCCTCTCCCCCTCTTTCCTTCTCTCCTACTCCAACAAGGGAAGGAGGAGTCCTACTCCCAGTGGGAGTAGGACACCCCCCTTGGCGCGCCCTCCTCCTAGGCCGGCCGCCTCCCCCCTTGCTCCTTTATATACGGGGGCAGGAGGGCACCCCATAGACACAACAATTGATCATTGATCTCTTAGCCGTGTGCGGTGCCCCCCTCCACCATATTCTACCTTGATAATATCGTAGCGGTGCTTAGGCGAAGCCCTGCGTCGGTAGAACATCATCATCATCGTCACCACGCCGGCGTGCTGACGGAACTCTCCCTTGAAGCTTGGCTAGATCGGAGTTCGAGGGACGTCATCGAGCTGAACGTGTGCTGAACACGGAGGTGTCATACGTTCGGTACTTGGATCGGTCGGAACGTGAAGACGTATGACTACATCAACTATGTTGTGCTAACGCTTCCGCTTACGGTCTACGAGGGTAGGTGGACAACACTCTCCCTTCTCGTTGCTATGCATCACCATGATCTTGCGTGTGCGTAGGATTTTTTTTTTGAAATTACTACATTTCCCAACAATAGTATCAATCTTGGATGTTTTATATGCATTTATATGCTATTTTATATCAATTTTTGGGACTAATCAATTAACCTAGTGCCTAGTGCCAGTTGTTGTTTTCTGCTTGTTTTTGGTTTTCAAGAAAATTGGTACCAAACGGAGTCCAAATGGTACGAAACTTTTTCATGATTTTTTTCTAGACATTAGAGACCCTGGAAGCTTCGGGGGAGGCTAGAGGAAGTACGAGGAGATGGCCGGACAACTTAACGCGCCCTAGGGGGCGCGCCCTGTTGCTTTGTGGGCCCCTCGAGGCTTTGTCTGACCTAATTTCATTTATATAAATTCTCAAATATTGAGAAACCAACAGAGAGCCACCCGAAACACTTTTTCCGCCACCGCAAGTCTCTGTTCTTCCGCGATCCCATCCGGAGGCATTTTTGGTACTCTGCCAGAGGGGGAATCGATCATGAAGGGCTTCTACATCAACCTTGCTGCCCTACCGATGATGCGTGGGTAGTTTACCACAGACCTACGGGTCCATAGCTAGTAGCTAGATGTCTTCTCTCTCTTTGATCTTCGATACCATGTTCTACTCAATGCTCTTGGAGTTCTATCCGATGTAATATTCTTTTGCGTTGTGTTTGTCGGGATCTGATAAATTGTGGGTTTATGATCTGAATATTCATGAGAAGTAATTGAGTCTTTTCAGAACTTTATTATGCATGATTTTTATAGCTTTGTATTTCTCTCCGATCTATCCGTTTGGTTTGGCCAACTAGACTGATTTATCTTTAGTGGGAGAGGTGTTTTATGATGGGTACAATCTTGCGGTGCTCTATCCGAGTGAAAAAAGGGCCAATACACGTATTTGTGTTGTTGCCATTAAGGGTAAAACTATGTGATTTATTCATATTAGTTGAGTTTACTTGTCTACATCATGTCATCTTGCTTAAGGCATTACTCTGTTTTTATTAACTTAATACCCTAGATGCATGTTTGATAGCGGTCGATGGGTGGAGTAATAATAGTAGATGTAGACAGGAGTCGGTCTACTTGTCTGGGACATGATGCTTATATACATGATCATTGCCTTGAATATCGTCATAACTATGCGCTTTTCTATCAATTGCCCAACAGTAATTTGTTTACCCACCGTATGTTATGTGTTCAAGAGAGAAGCCTCTAGGGAAAACTATACCCCCAGGTCTATTTTTATCATATATAAAAACAAAATATATTTGCTACAATTTTTATTTTCTTTTATTTTGTATTTGCAATTTATCTATCTACCACTACAAGATTTAATCCTTGTAAGTATCGCCAAGGGGATTGACAACCATCTTGTACGCGTTGGGTGCAAGTATTTGCTTTTGTGTGTGTAGGTATTATTCACGAGGCTTTGTGTGATTCTCCTTCTGGTTCGATAAACCTTGGTTCTCACTAAGTGAAATACTTGTCTCTATTGTACTGCATCTCCTGTCCTCTTCAGGGAAAATCCCAACGCAACTCACAAGTAGCATGGTCCTCTTTGCCTTTCCTCTTTGCCTTTGTTGTTTTGACCTTTGGAACCATTACTATTGACGGGCTCTACGGCGTTCAATCCTATCATGGGGCAGCGGCCTGCCTTTGTCGTTTCTTCTCCAGTGGCGTAGCCGTTTGTGACCTTCATGAGTGTTGCCATTGATGTCAGCTTGTCATCCCCCGCTTCTTGCCTAGCTTGTGGCGAAAGAAGGGGTCTTGTGCGCCATTAAGAAATGCTTCAATTGTTGTTTCATCGGAGTCATTGGTCAGTGTATTCCTCTTCCTGAGCCAGCGTGTAACAAAGTCGCGAGCGGACTCGTTGTCCCCTGGATGATGTTGTGGAGGTCGTAAACGCTTCCTGGGCACTAGTATGTGCCCTCAAAGTTGTTGAGGAACTTCTGTTCAAAGTGCGCCCAAAGTGTGGATGGAGTTGGGCGGTAGCCCGCTCAACCAGCAGCGTGCAGAGCCCATGAGATATAGGGGCATATGGCGTAGTACATTGTCGATGTCTCCGTTGGCCATCTTGATTGTTGTGATGTAATCATTGAGCCAGTGGTCGGGCTTCGTGTCGTGTGAATACTTTTTGATGCTGCGGACGATGAACGGCTGCGAGAATGGAGTGTGTTATCACCTCGTACCCGAAGTATGGTGGCCTGATGCTTGACGTGAGGTAGGTGAAGTGTGGCCCCGGGGGTTTATGGTTGTGGTCGTAGCGCTCCATCACTCGAGCTCGCTGGTCGGGGTGATGACCTAGATCGCGCGCGGTGAGAGCTCATGGTGGTCGGGATGTTTGGTGTTGCGCTACCACGGCTGAGATTGTTTGAGGAAGATTTCCTACCTCCGCTACTTCTACAACCTCTGGCCTTTGTACAGAGCCTTGCCATTGGTTTTGGGATGGATGGTTTGCTGCCTAAAGAACATTGTTCGTTCCAACGAGCATGACTCTCAATCGTGAGATGTTGTCTTGGAGTACCAAACTGGACAATAGACGAATACATGCCCGTGTTGGATGAGAAAATGCGTCAGATAGCACGGTCCGGACGGATGCGGGTGTTTGAGGGTCAGCGTTGGAGATACCCTTAAAACTGCTAAATGTTCAATTTTATTTTGCAAGCAGTGTTGATAATTAGGTGATCAGCATTATAGCTTATTAAACTTAGGATTTTAGGATATTTGGGTGAACAGCTCAACCCTCTAGGGGGAAGACCCTGGCGTCGGGGGTGTGCTTGTCCCATCTACATGGATTGGACTATGTGCATGTGCATGCACGTTGCCCATAGGACTGTTTGGAGAGTCTGAATCGTCCAGCAGCTCGAGTCGCACACCGCGCCCAATACCTGCACCATGATTAAGCAACAAAAGAGGCGAGTATGCAACATCTTTAAACTAGTTAGAGAAAATTTTAGTGGGGCGCAAGGATTGCAGTATGTCAAATGATGTCCAAAGATTTGAAAACGGAAATGAGTTCTCATAAAAATGACATCACGAGAGATGTAAACTTTATTAGTAGGTATATGAAGACACTGATATCCTTTGTGAAGGGAGCTATAGCAAATAAAAGCACAATTCTTTGAGTGGAACTCAAGCTTACGGCTATTATAGAGGGACGGAGGTGTGGCCAACAAGCACACCCAAACACCTTGAGAAAAGTATAGTGGGAAACTTCGTTAAGGAGGACTTCAAAAGGAGTTTCAAATTGAGCACGCGTGGAGGAAGACGATTAATAAGAAAATAGGTTGTACATAAGGCATCACTTAAAAAATGAAAAGGATTCGAAGCATGAGCTAGCAAGGTTAGACCAGTTTCAACATGACGGTGTTTGCGTTCAGCGGCACTATTTTTCTGATGTGTATGAGGGCAATACACATGATGAGAGATCCCAAGGTTCTAAAAAAATGTTGATATTGCTATATTCAAAC